>NW_024412449.1:1407248-1487412 GCF_014898765.1 Herpailurus yagouaroundi | reverse complement strand
CTACTAAAGTGTTTTAAATAAGGGGGGGGGATCCTATCTGTGACCACAGTATGGAGGGCCCAGGCTGGGGAGGAGAACGGCATGGAGGGAGGCAGTGGCCCATCTGTCAGAGGGCAAGCGGGGTGAGGGAAGGAGGGAGTGCCCAGGGTGGGTCCTCATCTGGGGGCTGGAGGAGAGCGTGGGACCCATGTGGGGAATCAGACCGAGCCCAGGGAGGGAGCTCCAAGAGACAACAGGTAACTGTGAGAGGGGTCCTTGCAAAGGTGGGGGGGGCTCCGGACGAGCCCTGGTGCCGCCATCCGAGTCACACGTGGTGAAGACACTCTTGGAGGGTAAGTGCTTGGGCAGCACTGCCCTGGGGACTTGGTGTCCATGGGCTGTTCAGCTGAGGCTTAGGGACTAGAACCCCAAAATCCTGTCCTGCTGTTTGCACGTGTCCAGACTGTGGCTACCCGGGTCAGTGAGGGTGTCTGAATCAGACCGCACAGAAGCTTAAGTCAAGAGGACAAAAGCAGCCCTATTTCTGGACGTTCAAGACCAAGGTATTCAAAGGCTGCAAGAAGTAGCCAGCAGACTGTGAAACCCCAGAATTTTTGCTTCAGAAAGGTCAGGAAAGGCCCACTCAAGACCTGATGTTGCTATCTCAAGAAAGGGAATGGGAAGGCAGGTGTGGCCCTCTTCCTTTAGAGCCAGTTCCTTCTAGACGCGGGGACCACAGGCCGGAGAGGAGACCCGTCTCCTGCCAGTGGAAGGGCAGGGCGGCAGGCCATTTGATAACACAAGCACCTTCTCCGAATTGCCTTTCCCCTTAGCTCTAGGTGCCCAGACTCTGTACATGAACTTCCTGGGCATTTCCTATAAACCTCTTACCTTGCCTCTAGCAGTCTCAGATATGGCCCTGTGCGCACGTGCTTTGGCTTAGTGTTTCCTGAAGGCCTGTTTTCTGTTGTTCCTTGTCTGCGCTCGGACGGCTCTTCACCTGGGAGAGAGCGGAGGCTGTCCTCGGCGGCGATGGGGCCCCGCGGCTGTGTGACCTGGGCTAGTGTCTTCACGTCTCTCTCTGCCTCAGCCTTCTCATCGGTACAGTGAAGAAAATAGTAGCGTCTACCTCATGGTTGTTTTGGGGTATAAATAAGTTAATCTACGTGACGCGGTGAGAACAGTGCCTGACACAGAGCCAGTAGGAGAAACGAAAAGTACAGCGAATCTTCTTTCTCTTAAAGGCACATCCAGGAATCCATGTTTAATCACTTACAAAGCATTGTTTTTCGTAGAAAAATCTCGCCTGCCAGCTTCCTTCATGCGTCCGCAGTTGGGTTTAATAGGCAGCTGGAGGCTGGGATTGTGAGCCTCTGACCAGGAGTCGGGAGCTAGCTCCCCCGTGTCCCTTAGCCAACAGGAGATCGTTCGGTTTATCTTCCCCCAAGTGACCTGGCTGGGTGTTCTTTTCTTGTGGGCCCCACTGTAGGTTTCCGGAAGAAGTTGACTGCCCGAAAGGAAACTGCAAAACATGAAAGTCGCTTTGAGGTGACCGATAAGCCCCGTGGCCCCTTGCTTCTCCCGCAGTGGATCTGAGCTTTAAGAACTCTAACTTCAGGTAATAAATCACCTCCCCAACCCCCCCACCTGCTGTCATTGGCAGTTCCCATGGGAGTTCTTTTTAGGAAGGGTGCTTTCTCCCGGGAGCCCTGGAACTTGGAATAGTCCACCTCAGGCTGTCATCTGGCTGTTCACAAAGAGACAGTGGGGGCTAGACGTGGCACCCCGCAACTGACCCGCAGCCCGGAGGGTCGCTGAGACCCCGAGGGTAGGACTCTACTCCTCCTTGGTCTCCTTCTCCTACTGTCAGTAATAATGAGGATTATCATGGCAGCCACCGTTGATCTGATTAAACGATTATAACCTGCTTCTCAAGGAATACATTGGAATAACCGGGGAATTCTGAAGATGAAAAGTAGTAAGAGGGAGAAGATTTTGTTCTACCCAATATTAAAATATAAAGCCACAATAGCATAGGACTGGACTGGAAGTAACTAGGTCAAAGGAACGGAATAGGACAATAAACCAATAAAGGTGGCCTTTCAAATGATGGGTAACAGAAGGTCTGGTAAATGGTGTTGGCACAGTTATCTATCCATTGGACGGAAATAAGTTTCCAACCGTAAGTAGTGTATCAAAAATAATTTCCAAATGGATAAAGAGCTAAATAAAGTTACAAAAATATCAATAAAGAGAGCATTTGTATTTTGGGGCTGAGAAAAGGCTTTTTTTTTTTTTTTTTTAATGTCACTTTTAACTGTGCCTACAAATACTGTAAGCAAAGTTAGAAGGCCAAAAGGGGGCTGATATTTATGACATCTATGACATGCAAGAATGAATATTCCTAACATACAAACTTATTCATTCAACATCTATTGAGTTTTTTTTTTAATTTTTTTTAATTTTATTGTTTATTTTTGAGAGAGAGAGAAAGAGAGCTCAATTGGGGGTGGGACAGAGAGAGATAGAGGGAGACACAGAATCGGAAGCAGGCTCCAGGCTCCGAGCTGTCAGCACGGAGCCTGACTCAGGGCTCGAACCCACCAACCATGAGATCATGACCTGAGCTGAAGTCGAACGCTTAACCAACTGAGCCACCCAGGCGCCCCTATTTATTGAGTTTTATGCTAGAGAGTGTTCTAGGCTACTAGGGTGTAAGCTGTGAACTAAACCAAATCATTGCCTTCTGACGCTTCTAGTCTAATGGAAAGGAAGCTAGTAAATAGATTATTGATAAGGATTGTGGGTAAAGATGAAGCAGGGTGGGGCGGTTAGAGGGGATTGGTGCTGCTGTGGACATTCAGGGAAGCTTCGCTGCCAAAGTGACATTTGAGCAGAAATAGAAAAGAGAATGGGGGAAAAGTGGTTGGATTTTGATTTTTTTAAAAAGGTTAGCTGATGGGATTTTCTAATGGATCTGTTGCAGGCTATGAAAGGAAGCAAGGAGTTGGGATGATTTCTAGGTTTGGGGCCTGAGCATTGAGAAGGATGGAAGGACCATTGATGTGAGCATCACGAGGGGGCCTGGCTTGGGGAGGACCAGGGATTTGGTTTGGATACTTGAGTTTGAGGTCTCTGTTGTCTATTCAAAGGGAGACATCCGGGAAACAGTCGTATAACTTTGGAATTCAGGAGATGTCCAGGCTTGGAGGTATATATTTGGGAGTTCTCCTAGCGTGGGTCATATTTAAAGCAATGAAAATACACAGACCTCTTAGGGAGTGGGTATAAACACAGGAAGCGTGAGGACATTCGCAGGACCCCAATGTAGGGGTGAGAGAGGAGGAGGGACCAACAAAAGACCCCATCAGGGGACAGGTGCCCCAGTGAAGTGGAAGGGGACAATGAGAAGGTGGCCTCCCCAAAGCCAAGAGCCAATGAGGAGGGGCAGATCAGCTCCAGCAGGTGTTGGGATGGGGCACTTAAGGAATGTAGGACCAGCCACTGGATTTAGCAACGAGGAAGTCACTGGGGAGCCTAACGGGGGCTGTCTTATTGGAATGATGGGTACAAAAGCCCAATTTGAGTTGGTTTATAGCAAGTACAAGGAAAGGAATTGGAAACTGAGAAATGAGGTAGGGACTAGAAGGGCGTAGAGTTCAACAAATTGTTTGTTTTTTTCCTCAAGAGGAGAGTTGTTGTGTGTTTTTATCCAAAGGAGAGTGATCCAGTAGAGGGGGGAAAGTGGATGGTGCAGGGTCGGAGGCAGGGGGAGACTTCGGGAGTGCTGGTCTTCAGTAGTGAGAGAGGATGGAGTCCCCACCCCTCGGGGGCAGAGGGTCCTAAACAGCAGCTTGTAGGTGGGCCGTAGATGTGCTCCCTTTTCACAGTGAAGTAGAGCAGAAAGTATCAGCTGAGAGTACGGATGGGGACAAAAGAGCAGGTGTGATGTTCCCAGGAGTGGAGCGGGGGATTCCAGGGCCACCGGCAGCACTGGCGTCAGTGGTGAGAGGTCGTGGATTGAAAGTGAGGGCAGCTAGTTCATTGTGTGCTTTCCTTCCAGCAGGTTCAGGTGTCCAGGTGAACATGAGTTAGGAGGCCCGTCCGTACTGAAGAAAATACGGTAGAAAAGCAGGACATGAGTGGGCACAAAGGAAACCAGAGAAATGCCTATAAACATAGGGACACCATCCGTAATCATTTAAAAATGCAAGTAAAAACCAATGGGGATTTGTTCTTTTTCTTCAGATTGACAGGCACTCTTGTTGGGAATATAAATTACTGGAGCTCTGCTGAAGCACGGTGTTCCAGAATGTACCCAGACATCCTATGTGCGGTCCCTTCTGTCATGCTTTTAGACATTTGTCCTAAGAGATCATAGCTCAGCTGCCTGGGGATAGAGCACAAAGATGTTCCCTCCAGCAGTGGCCCCGCAAGTGAAAAGCTGGCCCACTCCTAACCCTGGTGCACTAATCTGTGGCCGTGACCGTCGTCTTGGAAACGGCCTCACAGTCTCCCCTCTTGCTTTGCAGATGAAGCAACTTGAGCCCAGGGAGAGGGAGTGAGCGCCCGGGTCACGTGGTGTGGAGCTCGGCCCGTCCGCGGGCAGTGCGCGGCCCTCTCAACTCGGCTTGGACTTGGAGTCCCTCGCAAGGTACTTGTCAGCCTCTCTTCTGGGCCGGCTGACTCCACGCTTTTGAAATGTGAATTCTCAAGGCGTTTGGCAAAGTTTTCTACAAGGTCTCTAGGTCCTCATGCAGCTTTTCCTTGCAGGGGATGTGGGGTACCACGGACAGCCGGGAAAGACGGGACAGATTTTTGCCTGGCCCGGTGATAGGGAGGGACCATATTTTTCTGGCTCCCAAGAGAGACTTCAAGTCTGAGAAAGGATATTTTCTGCTTTCCCCTCACTTTTTCAAAAGTTGTAACAAAAATAAAAAAGATAACTAGGGAATCCTGTTGGCTTTATGGATTGGAAGAAAATCGAACCGTCAGGGAATAGCAGGTCCCCTCCGAGGTAGGAGCACTGGGCGACAACTCCTAGCGTGTTGGGTTCTGCCGTAGCACGGGAGAAGCCACCCGGTTTCTCTGAGCTTTGTGTCTTCACCAGAACAGTGAGCAGGTGAACCTAAATGCTCGGCCATAACTCGTGAAGTCTGAACGACGCTCTTTCCTTTCTGCCACGTCCCTGTTCCAGCTGGCTGGGTGGCAGCGGTGTTAGTGCAATACACAAGCACCCGGCCCTCCACCAGACCACCCTGGCCCGCCACCGCGTGAGAAGAGCACGTGGCAACAAACGCGCCTTTGTGCCTCCTTGTGCTAGGTCCCGACCTCCAATGGCCGACCAGAGAATGGACATTTCTTCAACAATCAGTGACTTCATGTCCCCGGGCACCACCGACCTCCTCTCCAGCCCCCTGGGCCCCGGCGGCACGGATTGCAACCGCAAGCGGAAAGGCAGCTCCACCGACTACCAGTAAGCCCTTCAGGGTTCATGTTCCTCTGGCCAAACCTGGTGTCCGTTCCCGGAACATCGAGGGGCCATCTACCATTCCTCCCGGAAGAAGGGGTCCTCTTGGTGCAAAGGGATGGAAATGAAAGAGCCAAGTCTAGGTGGCCGCACGATTGGCTTTTTTTTTTTTCTTTCTTTCTCTTCCCCGTGGATTGTCAGCAGGAGGCAGCCTCCAGCACTGCTGAGGCACTTACGAACCCCCTCCTGTCCCCACACTGTTCCACGTCAAGGGAAAAGGAAGAACCTTAAAGCCGAGTTAGGTCTTTTACCCCTTCCTTCGTCATCCTTGGCTCCTTTGAGCAAGCTGGCTAAGCCTATGGATGTAATCTCGGTGATTTCAAAGAGAACTTTGCCGGAGGGCCTCTCTCGGAGGAAGACCTCAGCCGCTTCATTGTGTTTGTAGAAGGAATAAGTACAGGTCCTCTCCCAAAACACTGTAGGAACACTGATACTGTCCTGAAACATTATTTAAATTAGTATGTACCTGTTATATTAAATAGTATTTTTGTTTCTTTTTAGACTTGATGACTTTTCTTTTGAGTAAGTAAATTTGCACACTTCCAGTCGACTCTTCTCTATCTGTACAAACCCCCAGGCAGTAGGGTGCTGCGTAGAACACTCAAAGGCACGTTTTGTTTTGTTGAGGCAACTGCGTGGAATCTCATCCAAATGTCCACTTAAGAGGTTTTCTTTTGTTTAATGAGGGAAAATCTCCAAGGAGGTGTCTCCCCTACAGCAGATGTCCTTTCTGCTGAAGTTCACAGGTCGAATTTGGGGAGCACAGTGGCTGAAGGTCAGATGCCCACTAGGAGGTGCTATGATTAATATGTAAGTGACCCCAGATGATTGAGCAAGCAACCGCCCAGGGGATGGAGAGTGGGTGTGAGTACGGAGAGGGTGTAGTCACTCCCAGCAGGGAGGCCAGGAGACGCTCTCCAGGGACCACTTGACTTAAGGCAAGTGCTGATAGAGTCACTGGTGCCTTCTAAGACTTCTGCTCTCTCAACCTGTGGTTTCCAACCTTGTCCCCACCCGAGACCTCCAGGTTTCCCTCATGCACCCTGTTTGCAAATCTTCGATGATTCATGGAGACCCCATTAGGCATCCATGATCCCTTTCCCTGTAATTTGAATGTGCTAAAGTCTGATCGGTCAGGCGGAGCTCTCTTCACCTGGGATGATCATCTGGGCCTCCATGAGCACACATGAGTCTAGACAAAAAGGGAGGGGGAGTTTTCGTTTTGCTCCGTGGCCTGAATGATTGCTTCTGAGCTTTAGGACTAGCTACAGAAACTCCCTGCCCATGAGGAAATCAAGGGCTCCTGGTTGGACCACTGTTCTAGAATGCCCACAGTGTGATTCAGTGCCCCTGGGAAAGTTGTTTTTGCCCTTGAGACTACGTTGTTTGAAGGGCCACATCCCTCTGTTCTTAATAGGACACAAGAAAAAGAGAAGCTCAGGTGTTCGTCAGTGCCCTCCTGGTAAACTTAGGGGCTGGAAAAGGGTGTGAGCTCACCCCAGGAGGATTTGGAACTCCTTCCTTGGAGGATTTCCATCTGTTTTCTACCGAACCACAAGGTGCCCTGAAACTTGGATCTCTGGAGTCTCTGAAAGGGAGGTAGATCCCTGCTGGTGACCCAGGACCCTCAGCCCCACTCCTGCCCTATATCCCAGCTTCTCGGACCTGGGGGTTCCCCACCTTGCTGAGAACCAGAACATTGGGTAGCAGTGCCTTTGAAAAGCTGCCTGAGGGCTCTGCTCAGTGCTTCTTTGTGGGTACTTTGGTTTCCCCCTCTTCACCTCACCACCACCCCCAAATATATATGTATGCACACGTATATTTGAGGCTTGGTATGTTTTGCAAATGAATGAACTCCCATTTATCCAGAACGATGAGGGGAAGGAGGTAGTATAGTTATTTGGATACTCTGATTAAGAATTTCCATAATGCTGTGTATTCCCGATGTTCAAAATATGTTGTAAAAGATGTTGACATGCAAACTCTTCTGAGACTACACCTAACTTTTGCTTGATACTCTGGAGAAGCGGTCCTTGTGTAGTAGGTTCAAGTTGTCTTTGTTGGACTCTTAAGTCGATAGTCAACACTGGCTATTTGAGCTTTCTGATTACTTAGTTTCTGGATAAATGAGAGCCTTCTATATTGTAAGAAACAGTTTTGTATGTCTTTGTTAACAAATAGTTATGTTCTCTCATTTTTTCAGAGAAAGCATGGACACGGACAAAGATGACCCTCACGGAAGGTACCATGAACCTAGTCATGAACTTCATCCTTTATAGCCATTTTCTTTATATAATTACATGTTGTGTTAGTTGGTGTGGGTTTCACCCATGTCCTCGACTGGGGATAAACTAGGAGCCTCTGAGCCTGGGAGCTCAAGATGGTCTCCACAGCCCCCAGCCCCCCAGAGTGGCTAACAGCCAAGAGCCCTCGTGTGTTGAGAGAGATGAGCAGGATTAAGCAGGGAAATGAATTCAACTGGGAAGAAAACAGAGCTGTATAACTTTGCCATTAGTCTCCCAGGGATTGTGTTTTATCTTTTGTTTTTTCTTCCCCCACCTCCAGGTTAGAATATACAGAGCACCAAGGAAGGATCAAAAATGCAAGGTAGGGGCACCTGGGTGGTTCAGTCGGTTAAGCATCTGGCTCCTGATTTCAGCTCAGGTCACGATCTCCTGGTTTGTGGGTTCAAGCCCCATATCAGTGCAGAGCCTCCTTGGGATTTTGTCTCCTCCTCTCTCTGCCCCTCCCCTGCTTGCTATCTCTCTCTCAAAATAAATAAAAATAAACTTAAAAACCAAAAAGTATTTAAAAACAAAACCCAAAACAAGGTAAGCATGGACCCTCTTTCTCCCTGTAAACTGTCCTGGTTCTGGGCCCTCTGAGGACCGCCGAGGCGGCTCTGTGTCTGGTCCCTGTCCGTCTAAGCATCCTTTAGGAGATGCGGAAGGGGGTGGGGGCCTTGGCTTGATGTGACTGCCTGCCCCTCGCCCTCTCCACACTTCACTCCTGGCTCTCGAAGTGCCTTTCACGTGAAGGGGACTTGGGAAGTAGCAGGAAGTCCATTAAGGCTGAAGCTTTTCCTCCACCGTCTTCAGCGGGTTGCCCCTTGCTGACCGGAGGGCCCTCCCAAAGAGACCGGGCCCAGTGACTCTGCTCTTGGGCCTTGCCCCGCGAAGCAGCCAGTGTTGCACCGCAAGGCCAGGCGTGGGGGCTGCCTGCTCCCTCGAGGAGGTTCTCTAATTCGGTCCTTTGTGCCGTTAGCCATGCTCGCTGACCCCATCCGTGTGGGCCCTCCGCTCTCCTGCAGTAGCCCCGGGGCCATCCGAGGCTGTGTCACGACACAGAATCGGAGCTGCAGAATTGCACTCACCCGAGACTGGTAGCTTTCCCCTCTCAGCCCAGCCTTGGTGGGAGGTCCTGCTTGGTGGCCCCGTTGCTGTGGCAGCGAACTCTGTTTCCACTGCTGATGTGCCGCCACGGGGGACAGTCCCAAACGCCAGGGGTAAGCCAGTCAGGGAAAGCGTGTGTGCCCGTGAATGCGCCCTCCTGCCTCGGCAGGCAGCAACTCCCGGGAGGTGGGAGTGTGACAGCCTTCAGAGGAAGCTCCTGGGACAGATGTGGCATCTGCTGTATCTCGGTGGGGTCATCGTCGGTCCAAAGATGGCAGCGTCCGTTACCTGGTGACTCGGTCAGTGAGTCTCTGACAGGCCGCACGGTGGGGTCTTCACAGACCCCAGCGATCACCCAGGGACCACAGGATGCCCCCAGTGGCTGTGCTGGAGGCTTTGCTCTTTGCACCCCCCACCTCCCTTCGCTTTCCTTCTACACCCGTCTTAAAATCCAACTTGACCGAGACTAAGAGGAAAAGAAATGAGAAATGAGCAGTACAGTTAACTCTGAGAAGACATTTCTTTATGTCTCTGAATATGAGCTAAGCATAAAAAATAGTAATACTGACCTGGCAGTGAAGCCACTTTTCTGGTGACTTCAGTAGAAAAGTCTAGTTCAAAACACTGTACAAATTCTAAAGGTGCCCCAGTCCAGCGAATGTCGAAAGCAGTTCTGACTTATTTTTGTCATCGCTTCCGTGAGGCTCGTTTTCGTTTTATAGAAATCACTTTTCCTGTTGTTGTTCAGGGAAGCTCACAGCCAGATTGAAAAGAGGCGTCGGGACAAAATGAACAGTTTTATTGACGAATTGGCGTCTTTGGTACCTACGTGCAATGCCATGTCCAGGAAATTAGATAAGCTCACTGTGCTAAGGATGGCTGTTCAGCACATGAAAACATTACGAGGTGAGACCCGGGGCTTTATTCTTCATGCCTTTGCCCAGAAACTTTAGCACCCTGGCCTAGGATGTTCCCGAGTCCCCAAGGCACTGTCAGTCGTTGGCCAATGGGTAGCCTTGAGTAACAGGCGTGTAATTTCCAGCAATAGACGTGACGGGTAGAGGCTGTGCTCTGTGCACGTGTCTGCATGTGTACATGATAATCAGGCTACACGCACGTCAAAGAGGGCACTGCTGATGTCCATTTGGCATATGTGTGTGCCTGGACCCCACCCATACAGTGTGACACAGAAAAGTCCGTTTCCTTTTTGAAGAGGAGAATTCATGGCTCCTCTAAAGAGTGAGTCACTGGTTGATGGTTCTTGCTGCGTTTTACTGTCAGGGATGAACACTGATGATATTTTCATGTTCCTGGAATTTTCCCAAGCCAGATAGACTCTTTGTGAGGGAGGCAGAATTTTCCCTCTTCTCTGAATGTAGGGCGGGTGAGAAAACAGGCAGAAATGTGGAAGTGACTTACCCAAACCACAGGAGGAATCTGCGGTGTATCGGGCAACTTCAGCGAATGCTGTTCCTGGCATTTTCCATAGCCAGTCTTGGACCACCGTCCGAGGAAATTTGAAAGCGGGTGCTTAGTCAGACCTGTGACCTGCATGGTAAAAGACTTGAGTCTTTATGTTTCCACAAAGCCACCAGAAATAAGAAGTGGTCGGTTTTGTCTGACTCCTGAGTGTTATTCAGACATGGCCATGTTATGTCCTGTGCTGTGAGAATGGCATCTAAAGCTTCCGATTAGTGAAGATGATAGAGATTCGATTACTAGAAGCTAAGTCTTATTAAAGCGGAAGGAAACGAGTGACAAATGTCGAGTTACCGTAAAGAACAGGGATGCGGCTCCGTATGTGCCTTGTTGGTTGATCTGAAAATCCCAGACCCATCCTGTCTCCCTCCTTCACTACGGTACTTTGAATGGTTACGGATCTTTTCCATTGTATTGCTTCGCTGTTCTAGCCATTCTGCAGATTCCAGGTCCTTCGCTGCTGGCCTTGTTCTGTAAGATGCCAGACTGACGGCCTTTTAAATGTCCCCTTTCCGTGCTAGGGGAGCCAGCGTGGCTCACGGAAGGAGTGCCAAGCTCTGTTGCCTCGCCCTGATGAAGAACTCCCACTAGATGCCTTCTACAATGTATTCACTTAGTCAGGGCCTGGCAGACTGGATGATTTCCCAGGCAGGCTGGGAGCGTGGATTTGAGGGACTGCTAGACAACCCATTTAATGTAGATCCTGGGAGGAGGGGACCCTTCCGGGAGCCTCTGCGGGTTGGTTTCCAGAGCTGCCTTCTCTCGTGGAAAACAGATTTTTACTTCCGTCTGTTAACCTCTTGGCTCCTTGTACAGTGACCAGAGCAAACTCATCAGGTCCCCCGTGGGCAACGGTGGGTTCTGTCTGAAGCCCCCTCTAGCCCCCGTGTCTGTTGAGGAAAAAGAAGATAAGATTGCAGTCCCGGGTGGTAGGGACTTGGCCACATCCGGAAGGTTGGAGGCAGTGACGTGGAACGAGACATCACCTGAGTAGAAAGGGTACCAATTCTTTCTCTTTTTTTTTTTTTTCCCCTCCCTCAGGTGCCACCAATCCATACACAGAAGCGAACTACAAACCAACTTTTCTGTCAGATGATGAATTGAAACACCTCATTCTCAGGGTATGTTGCAGTGAGGCAATGGTTTTATCCACACTTTGACACATTTCTGAGTGAGGTACCCACGTGTGGGAATTTGATGTCTAAACACCTTTGGAGGCCCACTTCGTCTCCGCCTCTGTCTGTCTGTCTGTCTGGACGGTCTTCACATTCCTTCCCTGGGGTCTTTCTCCTCCCCTTCTACCGTTGCTTAGACAAAGCTTGAAGGCCCGGGCTACCTGTGCCTCAGAGGAGGCAGGGTTTTGTTAAAAATGAGTGGTTAAGCATCCCATTCCTGAGTGAAGGTTTTAGAAAGGGGCGGAGACTGATAACAACGGAGAATTTCCCTTCTCACTTAACTGCTAGCACAAAGCTTCCGTGTACATCTTTACAGCAGCATCCCATCAAAGCAACAGGGCTTCCAGAGACTCCTCTGCCCGAGGAGAAGAAGAAATGGGGGAGGTGAGGCTTTCCCCTCTTGACTGAAGCGCTTGCTTCATCTTGCTCGTCTCTGCAGAGAGGCCATTGAGGTGGCGCCGCGCAGCATTAGGTCTGCCTCTGGCGAGAGCGAGATCCACTTGGAAACTGAAGAGAAACAAACTGGATTCGGAAACACGTCCTCTTGCAAACTGTAAAAAGGAAACTAGAAAAATCTCACTGGGAGCGATAGCAGCCTCCAACCCCCCACAGCCAGAGTGGGCCTTGCTTGCTAAGGCCTGACGGCATCTGGGCCCGTTTCTTTGAGCAGGCGTTTGCCAAGCCTTAGGATACAGGCTACTCCGTCGTCACCCTCGTTTCCGGCTCTACGTTGCCTTCCGGTCCTCTGTGCATCTGGTCTGTGTGTTCACTCCAGCGTTCTCTATCCGTCCCCTCCTGATAGGTTGTCTGAATTGGAAAGCTTTCCGCTGCAAGGAACAGAAGACCTAATGAACAAACAGGGTTGTGCTTCTCAAACGTAGCTGGTCCTGCGGTGGGGCCACGAGGGGTTCGCGCAGTGGTTCCACGAGGGCAGACGGATCAGGCTCTTTCTGTCTTCTCGGACAGCCCTGCTGACCCAGCGTACGGCTTGTTTCCTCAGGGGGGCCGCTAGCCAGAAACCAGGGGCAGGGTAGGGTCCAGGCCAGCTGTCCCTCCTATCGAGAAAGGATACGCCTTCCTGAAAGCTTCATCGTAGATGTCAGCTTCTCCAGGAGATGTTACCTGATCACCCCTAGCTTCAGGCCAAGGATTTAGATTTGTCCAGTCTCCGTGGCAGAGGCCAGCAAGAGAGACGGGGGTTAGGAATTGGCCCGCCATCAGCATTTGCCACACACACTTTGCAGAGCCACATTCGTTGGCTAGATTTTCCTTTAGAGGTGGCACAGAACTTCAGCTGTGGTCTGGTTGGCCTGGGGTGGAATGGTTCTGGTGCGTTCTTTGCCAAAGAGCCATCGTAGGAGTGCCGCGCTCTGGGAAGCTGTACTACTGTCCCTCCCCGTCTCGTGTGTAGATTCTTGTTCGGCCAGGTGTTCTCCATCCCGTATAGGTGCACTGAGTTCTTTTGAACTTCTCTTTTATATCTGTCAAAATCTATTTATCGGATGGTCCTACATTGCAGTTTATTGTCCGTGATCCTTTGGAGCCTCTTGTGACTTAATAGATCTGCTAGGCCTGCCTTCTGTGTCTTTCATGCACTAACACAACAGATCCTGTTGAGGCTTTGCTTTATGTGCATGGCACCATTCCAGGTAAATCCAAGTCAGCAGTAAACACATTAGACGGGGGCCAGGGCGTCCCCACAAGTTCGGAGTGGCCCTTTGGCCACCACCCTCAGGGCACGGTTACTCAGACACAGATCTGCCCGCTTCTGTCCATCCTTCTTCATGAAGATGTCCTTCTTCTCAGGGGGGCCTTGCTGAATGAAGACGTAAACCTTGTCTGCAGCATCTCTGCAGAGACCACCGGGGCTGGCTTCACGGGTGCATAACCTACGCGGCCGCATGTGGCCTGGGGCTTGGCCTAGCGCTCTGCTGTTGGCATCTGGAAGGCCCTCGTTTTTGAACAAGCGCCCTTGCGTTTCCAGTCTGGACTGGGCCCCACGAATTAACGTGGCTGGCCCTGATTGCCATACTCCTAATTTGCTGTTTTTAAGGAAAAAAAATTACATATATAGGTACATGTACATATATAGGTACATGAACGCCTATATGTAAAACACGTGAAGTTCATGTTGTATATAACACATCTATATATTTTTCCATATTTATGTATATAATATATATGAATTAGCTCCTTTTGTAATGACAAATGCTTAATAACTTCTCTAAATTTCGTATCCGATGCCCGCGTCATCAGGGCGTGAGACAAGGATTTCAGTGCTGCTTAAGCTAGATGCTTCGTGTTGGCCTTGCCTTTCCTGTGCCTCTGTGCCCAAAGGCATCCGCGTTGATCTGTCTTCCCCGCTGGAACCTTGCTCCCGTTGATCTGTCTTCCCCGCTGGAACCTTGCTCCCCTCCCTGGCACGTGTCCGTGGCTATGACGTACCACAGAACGCCTGCCCCTTCCAGGAATTCCTGCCCAGGTCCCAGGAATTTGCTTCAGCGGAAGGCAGGGTCCGCTCAGCTGGGGTTTGACACGTTTGGCGGCAGAAGGTGGACTTCTGCTCTTGCTTCCCAGTGCAAATCCAGCCGCCTGCTTTCTTTATTAAGAGCTTTCAGGATGTCTTCAGCGAAGAGCGTGTCAGGGAGGGGTCAGCCGGATTAGTTTATAACGTCCGGATCTTCCACCCTTCCCCCCATGTTTTGAAAACCAGGCAGGGCCCCCCCCCCCCCAGGACTTCTGTGTCACCTATAACTGACCCTGTCCTCCCCCCGAGAGTGAGCCGGCCCTCGTCCTCCTATGGCCCGGCCCTGCTGGTGGCCTCCTCCTAGTCTCTGCTCGTCTGCTGTCCCCTGGGTCCCGGCTCCTTCCCCTGGTGGCGAAGTGAAAGCCCGAAAGTTTTGAGCCTCCCCTACGCTGGCCTCCGCAGCCCACTCTCTCCCTGGAGGTGCTGAAGCCCACTTTGCTCAGGTCAGGGCTTCAGGCCCAGCATTCCCTCCAGGATGTCACAGGCCCCTTTTGGAGCACCTCCCTTCCTCAACAAAAAGCCCCAAAGCACTCCTCTTGCTAGGTGTGAGACGGGCTGCCAGGGAAGGCAAAGTTATGAATACCTTATTTTCTGACAGAATGGGGCTTCCAGCAGATGGGGCTGGGACAGGCTCTTCCTCTCCACTGTCGTCCCCTGCCCCGATGTCGTCCCCTGCCAGCACCGAGGGCCAGCTCAGGCAAAGCCCACCCGCAGCTCCTGTCCGGCTGAGCGGCCTCCGCTCCGTTCTCAGCCGCCGCGATTCGGCCCCTCCCGCTTGCGCCTCCGCGCAGGTGCATGTGCCATTATTGGGCCTCTGGCACATGAATTCATTTCTGAGTTCTTTGAACTCCGTTGCATCCCCAAAGGCCCTTCTGTGGAACAGGGACTAGAGTTTCTCTAGGGTTGGCCAAAGAACAGACCAAGGACTAGTGAACGAAGCAAGATGTTGAATCAGAACTGTAGGGGCGAGCACAGGAGCGGGTATGTGGCCTCCCCAGCCCAGGGTGCGGGTGGGGGGAGCCCTGTGGGAGCTGGGTAGTTGTCCAGCTGCAGACTCGTGGGTAGGATTCACACACAGGTACACCATGGAGCCTGAGCTCTCGGACACTTTGGTATTTATCCACTTCAGTCCAATAAGCAGCATCTTGTCTCCATACCTGCCTTCACTGGGACTTCAGATTTTTACCTGTATTCAAAGTAAAGAAGAGGTAAAAAGAATGTAGGAGGGAAATTTTGGCTTTGCTTTTTTGTCTCTCTCGGGATATAAGCAGCCCGGCCCTGGATGGAGGAATGATGTTTGAGAGCAGCAGTTCTCAACCCTGTGTACGTTGGAATCCTTTGGGGGTGGGGGTAAAAACAATGCTAGTTACCCAGCGCCTCCCCAGACCCGCAGCATAAAAACCACCAACAAACCGCACACCGCCCCAAATGTTGAGACAGCGCTCTGTAAGTGGAAGTGTCCAAGTTGAGGACAGATGGTGGCCAGGATGTTGGAGAGGGGATTTTGATCTTAAAGTTTCCTTCCAATCCTAGAGTCTGTGATTCTGCACAGACCGTTACAATTAAAGCAATAAAATAGGACTTCGCCGGACCTTCATATTCTCCAAGGAGAATTCTTAAAGTGAATTCAGCGTTGAAGAAATGACTTCAGCTGGACTGTCCCCTTGTAGTCATTAGATGAGATATGTCTGCCGTGGAGAGAATTTTACGGTCGATGAGCGCAGTTCCGTGCTTTGGTTACGTACCAAAGAAATCCTTATTTGCGATCAGAGTGATTACAGATCGTGTTTCCTAAAGTGTGATAAATTGATTATCCATTTCTCCTGATTAGGCAGCAGATGGATTTTTGTTTGTCGTAGGATGTGACCGAGGGAAGATACTCTTTGTCTCAGAGTCTGTCTTCAAGATCCTCAACTACAGCCAGGTACTGCTCCGGGGTCTGTAGGTGGCGGGCAGCCTCACAGCCGCCAGAGAGGTCATCCCCCCTTTCCAGAATAATTAGAATATACAAGTCGTGTAAAATGCTTGTATTGTAACCCCCAAGCCCAAGGCTTCTTCCAGAAAGTTCTTAATTTCTTCACCGAGAAATGAATTTAAATGTAGAAAAAGCTTTTAGGATTTCCGTGCTTCCCTCACTGGCGGGTTTGACGCTGATCTCCCCAGCAGCTTTATGCTTTATTGGGATGAAATGAATATCCCGTAACTAAAGGGGGCAGGGAGTGGGGGAGGGGCTGCCCAGCAAGGAAAGGCAGATAATCTAATACCAGAGGATAAAAAAAATGGGAATCCACCCACACTGTGTGTGTGATGAGGTGTCCCTTTTTTCATTCTGCTTAACCTTGGCTTCCCCTAAGAGAAAATGATTGTAATAACCCCTACCTTTTACGATTTGTTCTTTGGATCAGATGAGATAAACATTTACGAAAGTTTCTAGAGCAGTGCTTTTCATCTCTTCTGTCCCTGGAGTTCTTATTCCCCCACCCATTCGTCTGTTCACCCACCCACTCATTCACATGCTGGTGTTTGCGTGGAAAGCTGGTAACTGAAGAATGAAAATAACACATAAATTAGAAATTAATGTTTCAGGTCCCCCAGAGTGTCTTGCTCTTTCTGGGCTCAGAGAATAGTGACGAAGGAAGTTTTTATCCTCTCCGCAAAGGATGAGGCTGTCGCGGCACATAGTCTGACACAGCTTGTTTCAGAACGGAAAGGCTTAGAATTAGCACCCACGCCCTGTGTTCCTGCACGGGCATTCGTGGGCCTCAGGAATAAATCGCGGGGAACGCGTTCCGCTGAAAGATTCCTGCCTTGGAGGAGCATGAGCTATTTATATAATTACAAATATAAGTAAGCCCTTCTCTGCTCCTGCGTTATCACAACCAAACTCCCGGTGCCTCATTCCCTGTGTCTATACCTAGGCAAAGCGATTGGACACGTGAACGTGCTCACGTTTGAAATGCTTGAAACTCTCGCGCTTAGAAATGCAAAATAAGGGCACGGCACTGGTTGGGGAAGTTCTACACCACGTGCTGTTGACTTGCCGGTTTCATGCTTCCTCCCCGCAGAACGATCTGATTGGCCAGAGTTTGTTTGACTACCTGCACCCTAAAGATATCGCCAAAGTGAAGGAGCAGCTCTCCTCCTCGGACACGGCGCCCCGGGAGCGGCTCATAGATGCAAAAAGTGAGTACCGGAGAGGCTGCGGCTGCTTCCTGGGGCCACTCAGACCGCAGCATGTGCCCCGTGGTCTCGGCCTCTGGCCCCCCTCCTCTGCCCTTTATCTGGGTCTCTGGCTAAATGCACTTATCTACATTCCTTCGTGTTTGTTTTGGTTTTGTTGCACGTACATAAAAGAGAAACAACTCAGCGTCCCGATTCACCGAGAGGAACAACAGCTGCTTTGATTCTTTCTGATTTTCAGCCGTTTCCCCCCCAAGAATCTAGAAGTTCACAACTGTATGCTTCTGAGTTTAAAGGGCTCACACCAGTGCAATTTGTTCCCCCCGGAAACATCACCTCTATTTACCTGAGTTACGCATCTGCAGCCTCTTAAGATAAAATTTGACATTTAAATCGAAGATTCTTTGACCAAAGTGGTTGTTCCTCATCAGTTGCGCGCCCCGCCCCGGCTTCCTTCTTGCAGCAGTGGAACCACCGCTCCCCTCCTCCCCTAGCTTCCCCCTCCCGTAGCCCTCCTGGGCCTCCGGTGTGAGGCCTGCCCGGTAGCTCTCCTCCCGTCAGTCTCAGTCTCGTGGGAGGCCGCAGACTCTAGCAGTTAAGAGGATGGAGTCTGGAATCACAGTGCCAAGCTCACTTCCTGGCTCCACCACTTCCCAAGCTGTGTGACCATGAGCAAGTTACTTCACCTCTCTGTGCCTCAGCTTCCTGATCTACAAAATAGTACCTGTTTCATCGGGATGTTGTGAGGATTAAATACACGAACGTGCATATAAAGCCTGTGGGGGCAGTTCCTGGCACGTAGCAGGCCCAGTGTCAGTGTTGCGATGTTGTGGGTCGGCGCAGTCAGGCCCGACCACTTTCCTGCTTGCACACTCTCCACTTCCCGGAGGGTGACACCTCCAGAGGAATCTTTAAACCATCCTTGACACTAAGGCGGTCGTCTTCCTAAGAGTTCGGCGCAGCCCCTGCTACCTGTCTGGCCTGGCAAATTTTTTAGTGACGTGAGGAGAAGAAGATGATGACGTTTGGTCCTTGCCTTTAAGGCTCCTACCATAGAGTCAGGGAGAGGAGAAGGTAGACGGCAGCCTGCAGCACAGGTACCGCCGTGGAAGGAGTAGCAGGCCTGGGGAACAGATGATTCATTCTCGTGTGGGCGTGAGGACAGGCAGCCCCAAGTAGGTGACGACTGAGGTGGGTTTGAAAGGATGAATTACTGTGTGCCAGGTGAAGAGAGGAACAGAGCAGGGCAAACGTTTCTGGATGGATACAGAGGTGTAGCTCCCGCTGTGGAGCGAAACGAACAGGGGCGGGCCGGGCTGTGTGCATTCGGGAGGAGATCACAGGGCAGGGCGGCCCTGTGGGAGGTGCGGGGGGAGGGGGCAGGCCCAGGGGGAGCCCTGGCGGCCCCTCTTCTAGCGGTCGCTCGTTTTCCCCAGACGCGTTCTGGGGACAAGTAGCCGGCGGTCGTGGCAGCATCGTAGTCCTGCTCCCCCCTCCAAAGACCAGTTCAGTTGGTGCACAACAGCATAGGCCAGTGGAGACATGAGCAAACCCCACGTATAAGCCACACGTGTGATTTAAAATTTAACCCAGTAACTCGAAATGAGGCCTTTTTATTTTGTATAGTCTTTGAACGCCTGTGTATATTCACACTTAAAGAATAGCCACATTGCGCGTGTTCAGTAGCCAGATCTAGACCGGGGTCCCGGAACCTATGTTGATTAACCCCCCAGGAGCCTCTGGCGTATAGCCAGGCTTGAGAATTTGAGGCCGTTCTGCGGCCACTCTTTCCCACTCCAGTGTCCACATCTTCCCCATCCTTCCAGTGCCAACCCAAGCTCCCTCTCTGGAAAACACATACCGTCTCTGCCATTGATTTGGCACTAATCCTACATCACCTGGCATGATTCCTCTTTCCATGGGGAACTTGCGTTTCCCTTCTCCGTCGGAAGCTCCTGCCAGACAGGAGCCCCATGCTAGACTTCTTTTCGTCCCCAGAGCAACTCCACTTGTCCAGTGGCTGCATTCTGGGGGATCTGGAAACACTTCAGTTGACCCGCACTTACCCACACGTCTCGTAAGGCCTGAACTGTCCTGAGGAATGTTACTCTCCCATCACCTAAAACAGTGAGGCAGGAAAGAAGAGGCTTTCTTCCAGGTCACACTCCCCCTCCTGACAGACAATACTACTCTCGGTTTATCACATTTTGTGTATTGATTTGCAGCTGGACTTCCAGTTAAGACAGATATAACCCCTGGGCCGTCTCGATTATGTTCTGGAGCACGACGTTCTTTCTTCTGTAGGATGAAGTGTAACAGGCCTTCGGTAAAGGTTGAAGACAAGGATTTCCCCTCTACCTGCTCAAAGAAAAAAGGTAATCAATTTCACCGCTTTAAAATCCCAATACAGCTCAGGCTGGCTTTCTGCTCTGGAGTGCTCAGCGGGGCATTGGTTCAGTGCCTTGCCGATCCCAGGACGGCGGCCAGCGTGCCACAATCCCGCCCCGCCCCCCTCCCACTGTGGGTGTAGGGCCGTTGGGGAGCAGAGGAGATTGGAAAGCCCTGGTGGGTGTCACAATGACAGAGATTCGTGGGAGAGCTTCCTTGGTTTAAACTATGTTTGTCCTAATGTGGTTGAGAAAAAACTCTGAGCCACAATCCCAGCCACTTCCTGAGCATCCTACCAATCCACCATAATACTCTGGCTAAATTCGCCAGCGACCTTCATGTTGCGAAACACAATGGACGCTTCATTCTTCTTCCATCTTTTTTTTTTTTTTTTTTGACGTTTATTTATTTTTGAGACAGAGAGAGACAGAGCATGAACGGGGGAGGGTCAGAGAGAGGGAGACACAGAATTGGAAACAGGCTCCAGGCTCTGAGCCATCAGCCCAGAACCTGACGCAGGGCTCGAACTCACGGAGTGCAAGATCGTGACCTGAGCCGAAGTCGGATGCTCAACCGACTGAGCCACCCAGGCGCCCCTCTTCTTCCATCTTGAAGTGTCGTCTTCCCTAGGATTCCACAAACCCTTTCTTCTCGTCTCCCCCATCCTCTGCCATTCTAGGCCCTCCGCCTAGCTCCTGCACTGGCTCCTCTTCTGTCCTGAGCCACCCTTGTATCTGCACTTGATCCATAGGTAATGTCCTCTGCCGCTTTAGCCCACAGCGCCACTTAGATGCCAGTGACTTCCAAGTTTGTATTTCTAGCCCAGGTTTTTAGTTTGAGCTCCAGACCCACAAATTAACTTCTTAAATCTACCTGCTCCGATAGCTCAAGGGCATCTCAAACCTGATCTGTGTAAAAGTGACCGCATGAGCTTCCCCTGACGTAAATGGCCCCACCATCATCTAGTTGCACATACTGGAAGCTGGGGAGGCACCCTCAGCTGGGTTTACTCCCTCCCTTCATCCGGTCAGTTACAAAGTCCTGCCACAATGAATTCCTTCTGCAGAAGTTCTCTGAAGTATGTTTATCTACCTCCCTGTTTACCATACCACTCAGACCCAGGCCACTCTCTGCTCTCCCCACGTCCAGCAAAGTAGGCTCCTTACACTTTCCATCTCTCCACACAGTACCCCAGGTGACCTTTTTTTTTTTAATTTTAAGTTTTTATTTTTGAGAGAGCGTGAGCAAGGAAGGGGCAGGGAGACAGAGGATCCAAAGCAGGCTCTAGGCCCTGAGCTGTCAGCACAGAGTCTGGAGCAGGGCTTGAACTCCCGAATCGTGAGATCATGACCTGAGCCGGAGTCAGACGCTCAACAGACTGAGCCACTCAGGCGCCCCCAAAATGATCTTTGTAAAGCAAGTCTTTCTATCAGTTTCCTGCTCCAAACTGTGCAGGGTTGCCTGCTGCTCTTGAAGAAAATTTGAGAGTCCTGAACACAACCACGCACTTTCCACTCCTACCGGCACTCCTGTGTTCAGCTCTGCCGACTCCCTTTCGATGCCAACCCCCCTTTTCTATCCAGGGTCTCTCCACACTGACCCCTCTGATTGGAATGCCACCCCCCCCCCCACCAGCTTTCTTTCAGCCCGATAGCTCAGCTGGCCCTTTAGGGATGTGCATCAGTGTCTGCCACTCACTCCCTCAGGCCGCCTTACGTCTTCCTGTCACAACCTACAGATTTTCTTTCTAGCATGTTCTTGCAGTTGCACTTGTGCCCTTATTGGTATAGTTGTTTATTTGAAATCTGTCTCCCCCACTGGACTAGAAACTCCATGATGGCACGTCTGGTTGGTTTTCCAGTTTCCCAGTAACTAGCACAGACCTGATGCTTGGGAAACACCCCATAAGGATTTGTTGATGAAATTCACAGGTGTCCCGTCTTCCGTGTGTCCCAAAGTGAAACCTTTCTCCCTCTTCTCTAAAACATACTGTGTATTCTCTCTTCCCTGGCTCCGCGAATAGCACCAGCAGCTAATTCAATCCCAAACTGTTGGCGTTCTCTTCATTCCCTTTCATACCAAGCTTTTTGATATTCATACCAAATCTCAGCAGTTCTCAGAAACTTCTCCCACATCCTTCCCTGCCTCATCCTCACTGCGGAACCAGAGTCCAGTGGTCATCACCTCTTGGTGCATGCTTGTCTTCCTCCTGGTTCTTAGTCTCTTCCAGTTTACCTGTCATTCTGCTTCTCGGGTGTCCAAAGCACGATTTGCTTTTGCTGTTTCCCACTTACATACTTTTAGAAGCTCTCCACTGCCCATCTCATAAACACATTTGTTAGCAAATAGTCTAAGACCCCAGTAATCTGCCCCAATTTGCCCCTCAGTCTGTGTTGTGTCTTCAGCTGGAGACAGGCTTCAGCTTTGCCCTTTCCCTTTGAACCACCCAGAGCTCTCTGTTGTCTCTTGTACAGGGCGCACCTCTGTGCCTTGGAACATTCTCAGCCTCCGCACATTCTAGTCCCTTGGCCAGTGCTCATCCTTCTCGATCCATCCACCTCCTATGTTGTTCTCCTGGGCAGCCTCCTCTCTCTGGGTAGACTTAGATACCTCTTCCTTGGTATATGGGACGGCCTTGGCATAACCGGCCCTGCTCGGCATATATGACACCAGATGATCGTTGTCTATTTCTGTGTCCTCCTCTCTCACTAGAGTCTCACTTGCAGAGAGTAAAGCTCTGTTTATTTTTCTGACTCCCTTCTGGCATCCCAGCCCACCCGAGGCTGCCTGTGTCTGCGCACGGGGCGCCGTGCTGACGCTGACCACGGCTTTTGCTTTCTAGCAGATCGAAAGAGCTTCTGCACCATCCACAGCACAGGGTATCTGAAGAGCTGGCCGCCCACAAAGATGGGGCTGGATGAAGACAGTGAACCAGACAACGAGGGCTGTAATCTCAGCTGCCTGGTCGCAATTGGACGACTACATTCTCACGTGGTTCCACAGCCGGTGAACGGGGAAATCAGGGTGAAGTCTATGGAATATGTGTCTCGGCACGCGATAGACGGGAAGTTTGTTTTTGTAGACCAGAGGTAAGAGTCTGTGTATTACCCTTGAACAAGAATGGTACAAGGTTTTCAGCTCTGAGTGAAGCAGAGAAGACTGGGCCACCAGCTGGCTTTCTACGAGAGAAGGAAGTGATGGGGATCTCTGCTAAAAACTGAGACCTCTTGGAATATCATCATAAATACAGAGATATTTCCCTTTAATGTCCTTGGCATGTAGAGATGGTGAAGTAGAGTGGTTTGTCCATGACCAGAAGAGAAATAGTAGGCATGGTATATGCTATCTGAATGTATGGACTGTTCCCGGGCCACTACAGTGACTGGAATTCCGGAATGTAGGGCTTGGAGAAGATTATCTAGTCCTGAGTTGTCTGGTGGAGTAGTCCTTGGCTGTGGTGATCTCATATGGCTGTTCAAGGTTTAATTTCATCAACATGAAGTTAAAAATTCCTCAGGCTTGATGGCACTAGAGTGTGTTACACTAAACGAAATAGGTCAGGGAAAGACAGATCCCTATGATTTCACTCATGTGAAATTTAAGAAACAAGACAGATGAACATAGGGGAAGGGAAGGAAAAAAAGAAGATAAAAGCGGAGAGGGAGGCAACCCATAAGAGACTCTTAAATACAGAGAACAAACTGAGGGGTGCCGAAGGGGCGTTGGGTGGGGGGATGGGCTAAATGGGTGATGGGCATTAGGGAGGGCACTTTTGGGATGGGTGCTAGGGGTTATAGGTAAGTGATGAATCACTGAATTCTACTCCAGAAACTAGTAATTACCCTGTATGTTAACGAACTTGCATTTAAGTTACAAAAAAAAAAAAAAAAAAAAAAAAAAGTAAAAAAAAATTCCTCAGGCTCAGTAGCCATATTTCAGGTATTCAATAGCTACATGAGGCTAATGGCACAGATCTAGAACATTTCCATTGCAGAAAGCTCTGTTGGCCACACTGATCTAGTCCAATCTTTTATTCTTTACGGGTGAGGAGCTGGGGCCCAGCCTGAAGACTGGCTACCTCCAATTCACAGCTTAGTGGTAATGGACCTGAGCTAAGAACCCAGACGTCGTGTTTTCCACTGCTCTCTGCTGCCTCCCTGAGAATATTCACAGGCAGATCATTTTTCTGGCTATCAGAAATAGTCACTGTATGTTGGTAAAGGACACCACCACTTTTCAAGGTCCTTATGGCCCCTGCCACCATAACTTCCAATGTTTGGTCATCCTGATTAAAAAAAAAAAAAACAGGAGGGGATAGTAAAATGGAAATTTGCACTGGGGTTTAGACTGCCTACCACATTTTTATCTGACTAGTTATTATTTCTAAGCCTCCTTTCTTGGGATGATGACCCCTTTGAAAGGCTACTTCCTTTCCCTCTGTTTGTATAGCGTTGGTTAGATTCGGGTGCACCAACAAAAATACATCCATGTAGTAAGCCTTCTGAAAATCCAGCCAGCTTTGACCCTTGTTCTCACCGGCGGTAGTGGGGTTCATCCACTGCAGAGAGGCTAACTGTCTGAATTAACTTTTTCTTTAAAAAAAAAATTCTAGGGCAACAGCTATTTTGGCATATTTACCGCAAGAACTTCTAGGCACATCATGTTATGAATATTTTCACCAAGATGACATAGGACATCTCGCAGAATGTCATAGGCAAGGTAAGCTGTACAAAAGGCCTTAAGTTCAAGGCGTCCCTCTTCTTCGACACTAGTCCACATAAGTGTTCCAGAGAAGTCTGCCCCCAGTGATGTCAGCCAGCCTAGGAATCTCCAGGCCAGAACATCTCGGAAGAGAAGAAGCCGATGTTCCCAGGCCCTATTTGTCTCCTTACAGAGAACCCACTGACAGCCTAGCACTTTTGTGTACATAGGACAGTTCAATTTCTAGAAAGCATCTCTTGCCCAGAGAATTTACACGGACCCTGTGAAGATTTAGTATGGCTCCAACAGATCTGATTCTCTTTTCCATAAAATCCTGCAGTGCCTCCTGTATTTTCCTCTTGACTGAGGGCACTGCCCTATGTTAGCCTCCTGAGAGAGGAACCAGTATTGACCCGTTCCTTCACTGTCCACCAGATCCTGTCCATTCACCTCAGACATGCGTTTCCCAAGAGGCCCCATTTTGTACCTCCACTGCCACAACCCGAGCTCAGCCCTTGTGCCCAGCTGACCACTGTGATAGACATCCAGCAGGCCTCTGTGTTCCCTTCTGCTCCCAGTCACCTTCCGTCTTTCATAGTTAGCCCATTTGTGCCCAGTCGATTGAGCTCCATACCGTCACATCCTTGCTTAAACCTCCCGCCTTTAGACTCCAGGCCAAATACCCTTGATAGGCACTCAAGACCCTCCCTCTCCTGGCCCTGCCCCACCTCCTCAGCTTCACGCCTCACCCCTGCCTGCGGAGAAACATCCCCTCCATTCCCTGCCACTCCTCAGGCACTGCTGGATTCTTCCTCCCTCGAGGCTCTGACCTCTTCTGCGTAGCTGCGTCTCATTCCTGTCCTGAGGGTGGGGGTCCCATCCCATCTCCTCTTCTATCTCCGGTGCCTGGCACACGAAAGATGCTTGTTTGTTACGTAAAAGAGTAAAATGTGAATAGGTGAGTGACCTCCCTGGATTCTGCTGTCCTAAAAATGCTGTACTGCCCTCTGGCTTGATGATGAGGAAAGAACACGGGCCCTTGGGACAGGGCTTTTTCTCACTGGTGGTTCACTTCGTAGCCAATTCTGGTCAGAGGTCTATAACGCAGTCAGTTATTCCCCAGAGCCTCCATTTCGTACCCTGAAAACTAGCAAGAAATTCATAAATGCCGTCGAAAGGCTCTGAATCAAACCCTCAGAAACAGCCTGTTCTCCGAGTGCCAGCTCCCTTGGCTTATTAAAGAGTGATGCCATGGAGCCTGAGTGCACTTAGGATTTGGTTACTTTAATACATGGGTCTGAGGAAACAACATTCATGGTTTTTTTGCATTTTCAGTTTTACAGACAAGAGAAAAGATTACGACTAATTGCTATAAGTTTAAAATCAAAGATGGTTCTTTCATCACGCTGCGGAGTCGATGGTTCAGTTTCATGAACCCTTGGACCAAGGAAGTAGAATACATCGTCTCAACCAACACTGTTGTTTTGTAAGTGTTTTTCCTCTATCAGAGGCTCCCTTGCTTCAGAGATCAATGCTTTGGGCTCCTTACCTGGGCAAGGGGGGTACGGGCGACAGCCGGCATCACATCCTTTACTGCTACCTTGTTCATATCCCATGAAGCCTCAGGATGGGCAGAAGCCAAAATTTCTCTGTTAACGACACGCTTCAGTACGCATAGCATGCAGGCCCCTGGCTTGTGGAATTCCTCCAAGAAACAGCAACATTTCCCTCCCAATAAAGCAGTTAGCTTTTGAATTCTGAAGGCCCTGCACACAGGACATCCACGGGTACTGCCGTGCGGAGAAGGGGTGACAAACAGGTGCCAGCTCACAGTAGCCTTGGCTGAGGATGGGCGGGTATCCCTGCCACCAGGCCGGTAGCCTGAGCCCTGGCGGCTGGAGCGTTGCCTCAAAGGCCTGCTAGGTGAGAAGGGAAGGACCTCTTCCTTGGCAAGGACTGCACCGCACCTCTCTTTCCCCGTGGTGTCCAAAGCCCCGCCTGTGGCTAGAGCTGAGTGAGGGGCTGGGGCGGGGTGCCTTGCAGAGTGGCAAGAGAGGAGGCCTTGTGGCTATGGTGGCGGGCTGCCACAGTCACCATCTCTGCTGGACCGTGTCCCACACAAACTAGGAAGGCCCAGGCAGGCAGTGAGGCCAAAGGCCGGGATGATGTCTCTTGTGTTCTCAGACAGCGAGGAGACCTGCTGAGCCACTCAGACCCTTCGTTTTCTGGCCCGTCCAGGTCCACAGTGGACCCTGGACACCTTGGCCGAGGTGCGAGCTGCACGGTTGTGAGCAGGCCTGACTCATGTTTCCTTCTTGCTGGGATGTTCACAGAGCCAACGTCCTGGAAGGCGGGGACCCAACCTTCCCGCAGCTCACAGCGTCCCCCCACAGCATGGACAGCATGCTGCGCTCTGGAGAAGGTAACTATGTCCCGCAGGGGCATCGGGGCTTGCCCATGAGTAGCTGCTTGTGGCCAGCATACCATCCCCCCAAGCATTTGGTGTCCCCAGCTACCATATTTTATGGAACGAGGGAGGCCTCAAGGGGATGAGCGCTAACGACGTGGTCATCTCATCTTCTCTGCTGAGCCTGGAAAACCCGGAGCTTATTTTGCCTTTCTTGAGGCTGCCTGCACCCTGGAAGCCCTTGAAACAGCAAAGTCCTTGCTCCTCTTGCGCTTTTCCTCTGCATTGCGTGAAGTGCTTTTTGTTGACTGTGACTGGCTCCTGGGGTGGGAGGAGGGTGGTGTCAGCACTGGGGTATGTGCCACACCCAGTGGGGCTCCTTCCCTGGCTTGGCTCCAGCCCCTGGGTTCTGCGCTTGACTTGTCCTTCCACGGGACCACCTCTGCTTGCTTGGCTGTCTTCATTCCCTACCTCTCCATCAGTGACTCCTACATCCGGTCTGTCTCCGGAGCTCTAGGTCTGTCTCTCCAACTGCCTCCTGGACAGAGCCACCAGGAGTCTCAAAGGCACCTGAAATTCGGCATCTCCAAACCGATTCTCTGCACTCCCTCATCTGGTTGGTTAAGCCAGAAACCCTGACAACTCCTTCTCGCCCATTGTATCTGAACACGAAATCCTGTCCCTTCTACTTAGGGACTTAGACTTCCATCGCCCTCCCATCTGTCATCTGGATTATTGCAGATAACTTTCTAACCCTAGTCTCACTACCCGCCCGCCACCAATCCCCTTCTTCCACTATAGATCGTTCTCCATGCGGTGGACTTTCCAATAACCCAATCTGAGTGCCCTTTCTGTGTCAAGTCCCTTGGCACTCCTTATCATCCGTGGATACTGTCCAAATGCTACATGGCATCCCAGGCCTTTTCTGATCTGATTGGTACCTGTCTTCAGTCTCATCTATCACTCCTTTATCATCTTCATGATGAGTTTCTTGGAGTCCTCTCCCCAGTTTTGTCCTGCCTCGGTGGTCTTACATAGATCAGTTGCTGTGCGTGGAATGCCTCCCCCTCCTTACCTCTCTGCCAAGTTAATTTATACTCCTCTCTCAAGACTCAGCTCAGAGTTCAACTTTTCCAGGAAGCTGCACTTGGCCCTGGATGAGTGGGGTGCCTTGTGCTTCCCTGCCAAACTTACCACACCTTGTTTCAGCCATTGTTCTTGTCTGTCTCCTTGTTAGACAGTGAGCTCCTTGAGGGCAGAGATGCTGACTTGTGAGGCTGGCCGGCAGTACAGTGGTGGTCAGGAAACAGATGTTGAGTGCCTGAGGGGAATTAAATGCTTTGCCTTGGCTTCTGATCCTGGAAGCCAACTTGAGCTCTCTGCTGGAATGCCTTTTCCTGACAAGCTATGGCCCTGCGGTCCTCTAGGGCATAACCCTAAGGTTGAACTTCAAGTGGATCACGAGATGAACTGGTTTTAACTGATAATAGCATTTCTTCCTCGGTTCCCCTTTCCCACTCTCAGATTCCTTTGTTGTAGGTGGCCCAAAGAGGACCCACCCCACTGTTCCAGGGATTCCAGGGGGAACCAGGGCTGGGGCAGGCAAAATAGGTCGAATGATTGCTGAAGAAATCATGGAGATCCACAGGCAAGTAATATCTTCTAGTCGCTCCCTTAAACCAGTGGTTCTCAATCCAGGGCCTTTTGCCTCCCCCTCAAGGGATGTTTTGTAATGTCTGGAGACACTTTTGGTTGCCATAACTGGGTAGGATGTTGCTGCTAAACATGCAATGGATAGACACCAGGGATGCAGCTTGCTCAACATCCTGCAGGACATGGGACTGCCTCCCCCCCAATCTCCCCCGACCCCCAACGAAGAATTTTCCAGTCCAAAATGTCAGTAGTGTCGAGAATGAAAAACCTTGCCTTAAAGAAGCAAAACCCAAACAGGCCAGAGTTAAAGGAAATTTTCTTACTACTAAGGAGCTAACAAGGACAGATGAACATGGACATTACAGGACTACAGGAGAGCGATGACAGACGGTGACCTGGGCCTTAACAAGACATTCACTGCTTCTAGTCAAAAAGCTGCCTGGCTTTAGTAATAGAGACCAAGCATTTCAGTTAGTAATAGAAGCTCTCTTGAGAGGGCTTCTTTTCCATATGAAAGACAGCAGAAGCGATTTACCTGGGTTTGAGTTCTGGGCCTCTACTTAGCTGTGCTTAAGAGATTCATTTAACTTTTTGGTGTCTGTTGAGCTAAACCATAAAAGGGGGCAATAACTGTATCTCTCAAGGATTGCCCTAGGAGTGTGAGAGATCTCTGGGAAGTTCCTACAACAGAAACTGACAATAGTGTGTGCTCAAACACTGTTAATTACATCTAAGTCTTTAACAGTAGTGATTGAGAGGGAAGCAGTTATAAATTCATCTGAATTTGGGGAATCGAAAGGGTAGTAACCAGGTCCTTAGGAATGCACACTTAATGGAACATAGGAGAAGGGAAAATTTATTCCCTCCTGCCATGGATTTTCTCTCAGGAGAACTGAAAGCTGGTCTTGCTTTCTCATTAGCCATAGAGGAGGCTCTTATCCCAGTGGGTAGAATAGTTCTCTTCCAACCCTCTGTGAATGATGGGTATGGCCCCTTGAGTCTACTTCAAGATGTGGGGCAGTGTGCAGTGATAATCAGAATCTTACCAACCACTGATAATGATGCTTGAAACCACCCAAGAACAGTAGAAAACAGTCCTTGACGTCAAGGATCTTACAATCTTTGAGAAGTCTGTTTTCTTTATGATCACACAAAAAAGGGAGAGTGCATGAGCTGAAGCAGGGAAGGGAGATTGCTAAGAATCCTAATAAATAATGCTAAGAAGTTTAGACGGGGGGAAAAAAAACTAAGAGCCCATTCATTGTAGGAGGCTGAGCAGATGTCCAGTGTTGTGCTAATAAGCATTATGGAAAGTTAGACTGGAATAGGAAGAGACGAAGGTGAGCATTAGTAAGTTTGGTAAGCTTACTAAGTTTTTAGTAAGCAATTAGTACCCATCTGTGTGTTCTAAGAGTGCATGGTATATAGCTGTAACCTACCTTTGAGGAGCTTATGATCCAGGAGAGAGAAAGCTTATTCACTCCCAACTCTACAGAACGGGGCAATACAGGCCAATGGCCAGAAGGCTACTAGGCAGTGGAGGGAGGGGTACTTGGGTAACCCGCAAGTTGCATTCATCCACGTAGAAGCTAAAGGCCTGGTGGTCACACAGCTGCCACCATACTCGAGCTTCACCACTAGGCCATGGCTTCCTTTCCTGAGGTCCTTGAGCCTGGCGAGCATATATGTGGATTTACAGTTCTAAGACTTTCTCTGTTAATCTACTATACTGAGAAACATACTAGCTGAGAGGACTTGGACCCCTTTTTCATCACCTGTCGCTTTAGAAGGCGGTGGGGACAGCTGCTGCTGCTACTACCGCTACTGCAAGGCTACTTTCTAGGTGTGGCTGAACCACCCTGGCACATTCCATTTCCTTAGAATACTGACCAGATAAAAAGTGTTTGTAGGGAAGAGGATAAGTCACTTGCTGTGGGTTCTAGTTCATGGTATGCAAAAAGCTACAGGGAGAACTTCTAAGGCCCCCTCCAACTCTGAGATCTGGATACTGTAAGAAATGAAACTGGCCACTCACCTGAAACTCAACCACCTGAAATGCAAACCCTAATCCGAGGGCTTTGTCAGGGAGATGCTAGGCTCCAGGGTCTGCATTCTAGATCAGGGCCTGTGGGATAAATGCAGCTTCTCGCCTGTTTTTGTATATATCATGTTTTACATGTTTGCTTCTTTGCGAGAGGGAGCTTGTGGGTGCGCCCACAAGTGGGGGAGGAGCAGAGAGAGAATGAGAGAGAGAATCCCAAGCAGGCTGCACACTGTCGGCACGTGGGGCTCCAGCACACAGCCATGAGATCATGACCTGAGTTGGAATCAAGAGCCAGACGCTTAACCGACTGAGCCACCCAGGCGCCCTAAATATAATTTTATTGGAACACAGCTGCACTCACTCATTTCCATATGGTCTATGGTTGCTTTCAAGCTACAATGGCAGAAGTGGGTAATTGTGACCAAGACCATATGTCCTACAGAGCCTAGAATAGTTAGTTTGATCCTTTATAGGAAAAGTTTGCCAATCCCTATTCTGGGTCTTCATCCTTCTCCTTACCCCCACCCCTCACACACCACTGAAGAAAACGAAATGCAAAATAACTAACTCCTCTTTTCTCTGACAGAATAAGAGGGTCATCGCCTTCCAGTTGTGGCTCCAGCCCATTAAATATCACAAGTACACCTCCCCCTGATGCCTCTTCTCCAGGAGGCAAAAAGGTAAGGCTGATGACTCTCAGACTAAGGCCCTTCTTAATCCGGAGAGCCTCTTGCCCAAGTTGAAATACTGGGGGTGGGAGTAAATAATTAGGGATGGTTGCTGAAACAACGTGGATGCTCTTTTCCTTTTAAGTAAATTCTTCTGTATGAGTTGAGGTAGAATGCATACCGGTGGAGTTAGGGAGGCTTGCTGACATCCTTAGAGGATTTATTTCACGTGAATGCAGGAAGGCAGAAAGGATGTTCTAAGGAATGGGGAGGACACCACACTGAGGGAGTATTTCAAGAGCTCCCATGAAGCATTAGTGAGTGCCTTGCACCGAAAACTATCTAGTTCTTTACCAAGAACTGTCAAGGGAGAAAAATATCCTCAGTGTCCAGTGCAGGCACTGGAAATAGGAATACTACCAGAAGCAACTTTGGTGCTATGGAAGCCAAACCATGCCTTTGCAGCTGCAGAATACCTGGGGGATCTGCTACCTAGATTTCCTGTGATGTGACAGCACAAGAATTTTACGTCACCAGCCCTCATGAAGAGTTGGCTAGAAGACTGCACTATAAATAGGCTTAGAAACCACTCTTTTGTTTCCATCTTTGCCAGATAATTTACAAGTGTAGGGGCCATCTTAATTGTAAATCATACATGCATTTATAGTGCCTGATGTCAACATAGGTTAGGATAATCCAAGGGCCAGCATCTTTGGACATAGATCATCCTTCTCCTACCTCCCAAAACATACAGAGAGAAAGAATATTAGTAATTTACACAGACAGGACTCCTAGAACACAAACTGTATCAAGCGCAGGACATGGGTTTTCAAAACTGCATTCCTCAGAGGCTCAGGTTACCAGGAGCTGTGGTGCTGGCACGTGGGATGGGGCAAGGGCAAGGGCAGTTGGGGGAATGGAGAGGGTAAGGGTAAGGTCGGGACTCTTGCCGGGCCTCCAGGCCCGGGGCTGCTCGCCCCGGGCCTACCAGGGCAGCTTTATTTTACATATGAATCTTCTGTAAAAATTTCTATTTGAAAATAAGTTTCCAAACCCGATAAAGGTTTGAAAGGCAATTAATGGGTAAGAGTGGTCAATGAAAGACCCGAGCTTGAAGCCTGGCTTTGCCATGTGCTAGCTATGTGCCCTTGTATAATTATTTAGCCCTAGTTCTTGTTTTTTATTTTGTTTTATAACGAGGCTACTATAGGTTAGGACAGCCAGCATCTTGGCACATTAAGCCCTGTTATAAGGTAATATATGTGAAAATTCCTGGCCTTTGTTAGACGCAGAAAATAGCACCAGTGGATGAAGCCTAGGCTTGGCACATCCTCAATCCCTGCTTGCAGGTTTTGCTCTTAGGTCTGTTCTATCCCAAGATCCTCCATCCATATTGGGTCCAAGCATCCCCTTAGGGTGGTCTCCCCTTCTCTGCTTCTCACTTCAACTTTTAGACCTTTGACTTCCTGGTATTACCAAGAATCCCGCTACTCTGTTTTGAAAGGTTATCACTCCAGTAGAGTGCTTAAATATTACTCAGGGAACTTACACATTTTCTCCTCTTAGATTTTGTCACCTATAAAGTTGTTAGACTAAGTTCCCAAATATTAAATGCTGGGCTTATCATTTAACAAGTATAGGCCAAAACTTAAATTCAGGTCTCGACTGTTGATTCTTTTCACACCAACAACTGCAGAGATCCAGAAGTGTACTACTCTACATCACAACGCCCCAAGTATTTTTGACGCATTTACGGAAATTTTGGGGGGAGGGGGCGGGGGGGCTTATAGAAATGGGAAGAAATTCTGAATAGGAGTCCTCAGCAAACAGGACTTATAAGAGCAGCTTAAACAAGATGGAGTTAGAAATGACAGCAGCATTGTGCCAAAGCCATGAGAGTAAAGGTGGCCCCAGGCTTCCAGCCCTTCCCAGTCACTTTCAAATTGGGCAGGTCCAAAAATGAGCCATTCAGTTTGACAACTAGTTCATTCAGAGTCAAGCTTAAAAAGTGAGGCTCTAAGTCAACCTCCTCGGTCCAAGGAGAGTCTGGACAATCCAGAGGCATAAGGTAGGTTCAGATAAAGTGGCAGCTCCCCTAAATATCATCTGCAGTCTTTTTTTTTTTTTTGGAAGGCAGGGGAGAGGTGTTGAGGGGGGAAGGACCTTTTCAGGGGTCTCCCAAGGCCAAAACTGTTTTCATAATGTAAAACTTTTTTTTCTCCCACTGTTAATACAGGAACTGACAGTGCAAAAGAGTGTCGGGTAAAACTGCTGGTGCTTTTGCAAAAATCACGGCAGTGGCACCAAACTGTACTAGTAGTCACTGTAGTCTTCAGCATCAACTCACAAAAAAATAAATTTGCAAGCCAGTTTTAGAATGTCCTTAATAAGCAGTAAAAATACCGCATAAAATCCTTGAGTCAATGTTTTCATACTGATACAACTGGGAAATGTGCATGAACTATGTACTGCCCTGGTTGCCTCAAAGGAAAGCACTTGCATGACCAAGTCATGAGCTAAACAAATTGCTTTTGTCATAGCATAGACCATTTTCACTACTGCAAACTGCGGTTATTCAGACTTGAGTATTTAGAGACGTTTTCTTGAAAATGTACGTGAGTGCAAGGAAAACAACTGACAGTGTTTGTTGCCAGTGAGAAAATTTTAGCTTTCAAGCAGAGAGAGTTTTTGGAAAACTTGTAACTGCTACTTTGAGCTCACCAGTTTCCCGGAATTTAAAAGGTATTTCTGCCGATAGAGGTAATATTAAGGATGGTGATGTTTTGATGTATGGTGAAACGTGTCAATATTTAGATCTGCCTGACTCAGCCAGTATCATCAGAATACCAAAGTTATTTGAAAAGACTATTCAAATATACCTCCCTTTTCCACCAAACAACATCTAAACAGGAGAAAATGAGAATCCAGTTAAATCCAGTTAAGCCAGACAATTGATTTAAAAAAAGACATTTCTGAACTTTTGTTTTAAAAAAGCTATTTTTCATTAAAATGCTATTCAGGTTAACATATAATAGGTTTATTAGATTTAAAAAATTTTAGTTGTAACTTCGCATATAGGAAATATTGATAAATACAGCATACATAAACACATGGTCTTTGGAGTTTTCAATTGGTAATGCCACCTACTGGCAAGACTCGCAATCACTGCCTCCTTGGAAATCTAATCAGCTGCTGAGGTTTTAGTCCTTGGCCTTCAAGAATCATGTGAATAGTGTGATCCAAGGTAAACAAATGCTCTAGGGATTTTACTCGGTCTTTAAATTGCCTGTGTGGGCTGAATCATCCAGAGAAAATAATTTGGGGGAGAGGTTTATCTTACTGTGACCATTCCTAATACCTTCCTGCTTGAAATCCTCGAATAGGAAACTGAACATTTCCTCCCCTACCTTTCTCTTTTCAACATGCTTCGTTTTCTTGATGATCTTGAGTCCAATACTGATTAAAACTGTTAATAATACAAAAACTTCACTTTTTGTTCGTAGATTTTAAACGGAGGGACTCCAGACATTCCTTCCAGTGGCCTACTACCAGGGCAGGCTCAGGAAAACCCAGGTTATCCATATTCTGATAGTTCTTCTATTCTTGGTAAGTAGCATTATTACTCGTTTCCACTGTCAGAAGCTTGCACAACATCTGGCATGAAGTCAATTTTAAGAAATGAATAAAACACACTAGTTCTAACCTAGTTTAAAATTTGTTTAAATCTTTACTTCAGAGTTCAGTTTAGTGGTTGAGTTCAGGTGGAGATTCCAGGTTTGTCCCTGGAACTCAAAAGGAGACTCCAGCAGCCTAGAGACAGCCATTTTCCCATGTGGGCCAGAAATCTTCAGTGGGAGAGCTGCTGAAGGTTCAGAGATAAAGCCTGGAAGGATGATCAATAAGCATTTCAGAGGGTATTAAAAGTCATGAAGTGATAAAGAGTTTGTTTCTCCCATCTCACCCATCTTTTTCTCCATTTGTCTTTCCAGATCTTTTTTTTCCTAAATCCCTACCTTCCTATTTGTCTTTCCTTCTGTATCTCCCTCCTTGTAACTGGTTATGTCAGAATATTAAAATGAGGTCAACTCCAATGCTTTTTATCTTTATTGCATTTTCAGCACTTTGTTTCTAAAAAGTTGGTTATTCTGAGACACAACAAAGTTAAAAAAAAAAAAAAAAAAAAAAGGCAATGCAGCCCCAACGCAGTCTTTCTCACCATTCTCCCCTTACTGTTATGTACTACTAATATTAAACATGCTTTGGGATTATGACTGACCAGTCTTCCTCTTCTCCCACAGGTGAGAACCCTCACATAGGCATAGACATGATAGAAAACGACCAAGGCTCAAGCAGTCCCAGCAATGATGAAGCAGCAATGGCCGTCATAATGAGTCTCTTGGAAGCAGATGCTGGGCTGGGAGGTCCCGTTGACTTCAGTGACTTGCCATGGCCGCTGTAAACACTACATGTTGCTTTGGCAACAGCTACAGTATCAAAGTGCATTACTGGTGGAGTTTTACAGTCTGTGAAGCTTACTGGATAAGGAGAGAACAGCTTTTATGTACTGTCCTCATAAAAGCCACCTCAGAGCCATTGATACAAGTCAATCTTACTATGTGTAACTTCAGACAAAGTGGAACTAAGCCTGCTCCAGTGTTTTCTCATCATTGATTATTGGGCTAGCTGTGGATAGCTTGCATTAATTGTATATTTTGGATTCTGTTTGTGTTGAATTTTTTAATCATCGTGCACAGAAGCATCATTGGTAGCTTTTATATGCAAATGGTCATTTCAGATGTATGGTGTTTTTACACTACAAAGAAGTCCCCCATGTGGATATTTCTTATACTAATTGTATCATAAAGCCGTTTATTCTTCCTTGTAAGAATCCTTTACTATAAATATGGGTTAAAGTATAATGTATTAGACAGTTAAATATTTTTAATAAATGTTTCCCTTGTTCTATAAATACTGTTTGTGCTACAGGGCTGGATCAACTTTCTACAGTGGGTTTTTAAGGACAAGCCACACCCATAACATTTACAGTGCCTTTCTGGCCTTCATAACAAACGTAGGACTTACAGAATTTCCGTGTGTTAATAGCTTAGCTATACTGTTAAAATAATTCCTCCCCAAAGAGTTGGCAGTTTTATGTGAGTACAATGTTACTGCTTAAACACATATTTCAAATCCTATGAAATTACAGATTCAAGAGTAGGTGTAGCAAATGGGCTTATTTCCTACAACTCCTCTCTGCTCATGGTTGTATAGCTTCACACAGTAAGTAACCCCTGACCCAAGCATTTTTGCTTCCTTCGTGAATTGGGCCACAGAGTATTTTTTTCAAAAGAATTTGCACAGTTTGCTAAGAGGAACAGCACAGTATAACGGACAAAGCACCAAACCAGTGTCAGAAATTGTCTCCAAAACCTAAGGTTCTCCTATAACCTAGTAAAGCCATTACTCTTGATGTTAGGTTTGACTAGAAAAATGTTCTTTTTTTTTTTTTTTTTAGCTCAAACACTGCTTCGGATTTAGTAGGGAATCCAAGTGCTTCATCACACATCAACCAAACTGGAGGTCCATGAGCTACCACTGAGACTGGAAATCTATGAGACTAAGGGATCTGGTCAAGATGGTTATAAACTTGATGAGAAACATTAAAACAATGGAATTTTATTTTGATGAAAAACTCGAGTTTACAATCATTTAGTAAATGAAGAGCAAACACTTCATTTTCCTATCCCATAACTCTTAAGAAAAAAAAAACTAGTAAATAAATATCTGAACAGATAAAGGGTAAGGCAGACTGGATGTTCACACTTCCTGCATGTGACTCACTGTAAAAGGGCAAGAACAGCACTGGAGAGAAGATAGATAGGGGCATTGAATCTCATCCTAATCATTCAAATAAGCCCAATGATAAATACTCATTTTTTTTTTGCTCATCACGGGCAGCAAACTATACACATTTTACTGAAGGAATACTTTGATAGAAGCACTTATTTCAGTTATATTGTGCATCACAACTATAAAAATGGCTTGAACAGTTCCATTTAACCACCATTTATAAAGTGCAACTATGTAATATTCTACATTTTACCTGGGGTGTGATGAGTATCAATCTAAGCTGAAAAGACCCCAGCTGCCAATTTTCACCACTTCTGAAAATACCTAGATGTGTGAAAAAAGACAGTCCCCCATACAAAGAACCAACTTCACAAACCTACTGGTAAACAAATACATTTATATAACTGGAACCTCAGGATGCTAGAGTTGTACTCATTTAAAAAACCATTCAGCTACCTTTGGTCTTTAAAAAAGCCTCCACTGCAATATCCTAAACATTGTTATGTGCATCTCACGATGAAGAGCGTGGCCTTGTAGTGCAGAATGAGGAGAGCGCGACGTCACCGTGAAGGGTAGCATGCGATGGTTTCAAGGAACATCAGCATCACAGCATTGGATTCTGTGCATCAGGATCGAGGTCATTGTTGCCAGAAGGAGGGTGCATCGGGAGAATATCCAGCTCGTCTACTTGTGGAGTCGGGTGCATGACTACCAGCTGGTCCTGGGGAATGTCTGCGGCAGCTGCTGCAAGGTTGGTGATAGATTTGCTCTTTACACACTGAAAGTCTACATGCCGACTCTTTCCTTCTTCCTTCTCCCAAGACATTCGAATAAAGGGTCTTTGGACATAGTTGTAAATCACTTCTGGGCGGCCCCCAGGCCTTTTCTTTACTTTTTCTTTGTAGGTAGGATAACCTGGAGGAGAGAAAAATTTTAAAAACTGAGGATACACACACACACACACACACACACACACCCCTGTACACTTCTCGCCAAAGTTAGCCTACAGAGGGCTTTTCTGCCGTAGTTCCTGAACAAATTAAAGAAGGGAAACCAATATTCTATCTCCTTAGTCATCAGTTCAACAGCCAGAAACTGAAACCCTACAGATACAATTCATACAGGTTTCTCCCATCCTCTCCACTCAATACACCAACCACCAGAAAAACATTCATAAAGTAAAAGCATGGAGGGGATAGGTCCCAAATACAATGGCATGTAATGGAGTGCATTTTGGGCTCTACCTGTGTGTCCTTAACATTGCTGAACCTTTCCCTTCACAGGATTATCTTGCCTCAAGGCCTGCAATTTATTGCCACATTAGCCTTCTTATTTCCTTAAACCTAAATCTCCTCTTTATATTGCTTTGGGTTTTTTGTTGTTGATGTTGTTGTTAAAAGATAAAGGGCCATAGAGCTCTCCAGCTTCACTGGTTCTAAGTACACTTCTGCACATAGGTCAGCAAAGACACGTCTAGTTTGGGAAACGTTTCAGTCATTTACCAGGAAGGTAATTTTTCCAAAAACATACACTTCTTAGAAGCTATTGTATGTAAGTCCCCTCCTTCTCTCCTACTAGCAAGAATTGCTAGCTTAGACCAGGGACTGGCAAACATTTTCTGTAAAGGGCCGGACAGTAACTATTTCAGGCTCATTGGATTTCAACTACTCATCTATGCCACTACAAAGTGAAATCAGCCACAGAAATATGTAAACGAATGAGCATGCCTATGTTCCAATAAAAAACTTTATGTAAAGAACAGACAATGGAAGGAAAAACAACAGGCAATGGGCAAGACTAAGCTCATGGGCCACAGACCATATCAGAATCAGGAAAAACTAGGGAGAACCTGGGTAGCTCAGTCGATTAAGCATCCAACTCTTGATTTCAGCCCAGGTCATGACCTCATGGTTCAAGAGTTTGAGCCCCAATCGGGGTCCGTGCTGATAGTGCGGGACCTGCTTGTGATTCTCGTCTCCCTCTCTCTCTCTCTCTCTGCCCTTCCCCTGCTCATGCTCGCTCTCTCTTTAGCTAAATAAATAAATAATTTTTTACATCAGAAAAAAATAGAAAAACCTCATACACTAGGGTCTCTATAATTATTGCATAAAGGATGTATGTAGGCATCAATGGTAGCTAGTATATTTAGCCATGTATGGAATGTGCACGTATGTGGCTCAGGGGCAAGCAGGGCTAAAAACCTTTTCAAGACCTTCTGCAGGATGTCGTTTCACACTCCCAATCAATTACCATTTGAAGGGCAGCTCTAGAGTTCAGAAAGGTCTCCAGATCTATTCCTTTGTCCTTGATTCCTCTTGGACTATTAGAAAGTCTTTTAAATTCCTATCTCACCGTATTTCAATCTGTCCTCCACACAAAGTCACCACACTGACACAAGTGTAATATTACAGCCTTGCTTAAAAACTACCAATGGTTGGGGCGCCTGGGTGGCTCAGTTGAGCATCCAACTTCGGCTCAGGTCATGATCTCACGGTTCGTGGGTTCGAGCCCCGCATCAGGCTCTGTGCTGACAGCTTGCTCAGAGCCTGCAGCCTGCTTCGGATTCTGTGTCTCGATCTCTCTATGCCTCTCCCCCACTCATGCTCTCTCAAAAATAAATAAATGTTTAAAAAAATAACCCTACCAATGGTTTCCTCATGCTTCAAGGGAAAGTCCATAGTCCTTAGCATAGTATGTAAGGCTTTTTTACAACCTACTTGTCATCAGGCTTCAGCTCAAGTATGTCTGCCTTAGGGAGGCCTTCCTCAACCTCCTAATCTACACTAGCTTCCAGGTGCCTTCTTTCTAGCTTTGAAATCAAACAGCTAAATTCCACTATTTACAAAATGACAGAGAACAACACACACTGGTGAAGCAAATGTATGAGCAATTCCACTGTTTTTAAGCCCAAAGTCTCCTCCCCTTCCTGCAAACACCCTAGTTTTGGTTGTTCTTTCCCTATGTCTCAGCAGCCCATTACTGTCATCTCCAACAGCTCAACTGGTCACTGATCAACACCACTATCAGCATCACAAATATACTGAGAGAGTACTATGAGCAAGGCCCTGTTTTAAGTGGTTTTCCTGTATTGGTTCACTCTATCCTCATAATAGCCCTATAAAGTACTTATTAATGCTCCCATTTTAGATGAAGAAGCTGAGGCAAAGAGAAGTCAAGCACCCTGGCCAAGGTCATACAACTATTAAGTCATAGGATTTAAACACACAAGCAGTGTGGCTCTAGAACCTTTAATCTTTACACTTTGCCATATTATGCCAAGGGAAATACTTTGTTCTTAGAAAGGGCACTTAAAAGTATCTGACATGACATCTGGAAAAATCTATTTAAATCACAAAGTAAAAGCATCTAAAAATGTACACATTTAAGAAGATGAAATAAGTTTGAAATTTGTATTTAATGTGAAAATAAGTTAACTATTATTATACCTTAAGAACCAGTAAGTTACTAATATGCTTTTACATCCATTTTCAGAAAGTGGTTTTTAGTTCTGTTCGGCTTTGAGGAGCTCCAATGATCACGACTGGGCAAAGAGCTCTGCCAATCTTATGGGAACATGTACATGTGTGCCCAAACATACTATATGGGCTCAGTCAAAAATCATCAAGGTGACCTATGGCAGGAAAGATAAATTCATCTCTCTATATTGTTAGGGGATCTTACGGAATAAATAATTTCTAATGGCTATCTTCTCCGATAAAGGAAGCTAACATTTGTTATTTATAGGTCTACTGCATGAGCATTCATCTAGTAATCACTTGAGTTCTTCTCAAAGTATGTATTTCTCAAACTATACTCCAAATTGGATTCAATTTTTAGCCTTTTTTTTTTTTTTAAAGAAAATTAATAGAAAATAATGAAAATGTCTTACCTTCTATTCCCAATCTAATCTTCTTAAGACCTCTTTCCTTCAAAACTGATTTGGCCACATCTCTGTTTTCAATGTACTTGAAAAATCTATATAATTTTGTGCTATAAATAACTGGAAACAAAAAAAAAAAAAACCAAAAATATTTTCTTAATAAAAATCAAAGTACTTGGAGATGAACTTAAAATTATCTCCATCTTCAAAGGGGCCTGACAACCCTATAAGCCCAAATCATGGATGCAGTGATGCGGAAGGGTGACTAGCCAACATAACAGGACAATTCAGTACAGTTAATGAATAAGCAAATGTCTACTTAAGTTGAAACCAGAAAAGCTTTAATAACCAATCAGGTAACCCAATCCATAGGAAGAATCTCCTTCTGAAAGATTTATCATATACAAACTTACTAGAATGGGATCTGCCCCAATTTCTTCAAATAAGAGAACTAAAAGATAGCAATGTCACATCATTATCAAGCAGCCCAACTCAAGGACTTTGCTGTAATGCCTATAAGGCCTTGTCTGGAAGGGGGAAAACTGCCTCATCATAAACTATAAAATGGATACATCTTATATTTCACGGATTGAGCAACTATTAATAATTCCCCAAAAAGGCAAAAAGACCCTCCCCACAAACTGTTTCCAATTCAGGCGAACAGCCCCATTTACTACTGATGTTAAAAAATGGCAGATTCGAGCATGTTCTGCCTAGGTTAGTCTGTTTAGAGCAAACTGGCTTTGCAAAGGACAGACATTCCACTGACAACATGTTGAGTCTTCCAAATGTGCTGGGAACTTCAGGGAGTTAGAGTGATGGACCTTCCTCGCCTTCTCTCTTTCAGGTGGAGTTATCTCCCTTAAAAGGTGAACTGCAAAGGTTTTTTCAAAAAAAGAAAAACACACTCACAAACCAAACATGCTGGTTTAAGAGCCAATAAAAGGAAAATATGTATATAGATGCTACTCATGGGGTAAATTTGTGATTTACATCCTTAAGATTACTGGTATTTTAAAACAAAAATTTGCTGACATCTCAGAATGAATGGTGTATGTCACATTTAGGAAAATCACGCTGAAGAGGCTGTGTTTCCTCAAATCAATCTTCTTTAGTTTGGAACATCTTAGCACAAAATGAAATATATTTAAGCAAATTAAGTAAAAATGTTTTCAGTCCTCTTTAAGCTTCCAAGCTGAAGATGAAAAACATGAAAACAAACCAAAGAACACGGACATGGAAAGTTCAACAACTCAGAGGGAAAAGCCAGGTCAACCATAGTTCTTCTATCACTATCATGCCATTTCTATGTTCTATAGCTGGCTCTATACTTTCTAGTATATCTCTTTTAATCTTTGTTAGCCTTTCATTTTTCCTGTGTTTTGCTCAACTTGTTATTCCACATATTATTACAGAAAACTGTCAGAAAACAAGCTAGGAATGAGGAAACACAACAGAAATGGCTGTTACTCCAACTGTCCAGAGAAGAATCACAACACTAAGTGTATCATGCAAAGGGAGCATCTCAATGTAAACTCTGAAAAGAGCTTCTATAACTTATGTTAAAATAATCTTTTCAATATCTTCAAAAAGAATACCACTTGGGGACTGTTTTGTTTTTAGACAAGGATAAGTAAAACGAAAAAATCAGAGACTAAGGCATTCTGTAAGTTTCTATATTCCTGTATTTTTCACTTAAACCCTAATCTTTACCAAGTCAACATAGACTGGAGTACAGAACAAGGTGCTGGGTTCTTTTATCTAGTTCCTCAAATCATTCTTTTAGCTCTATCTTCTCTAACCTATAAAACTGTTCAAAAATATTATACTGGGTTCATCAAGAAAAGTAATATAAATTTTCTAACAAAAAAATCAAAAGGCTCATATCAGGGAAAGTTTAAAAGTCTATTAAGGAAAAAGTCATTGTTAATGCTCAAGATAATAAGCTGTTTTGGTCAGAAATACCTAACTATAGTTCCACAAAGCTTTCTGAAGGATCATTATATCCTCCAGAACACATATATGATACTAAAAAGGGAATATCTTAGAACTTAAAATCACCCTAGGAATCAATGAGTTGAAGCTTCTCATTTTATATATGAATAAAAATTAATCTAAAAAAATCAGCTGATTTTTTATAATCTACTAACTCCAAGATCTACTTCTGTAGAAGGCTTCTTTCTAAATGCAAAGAAAAAAAAATCCATCAAGATCCAGATACTCAATAAAGAGCAAACCATTTCTGTGCATGACAGGCATTTTGTAAAGGGCCACAGAGTAAATACTTTGGGCTTTGCGAGCCATGCGGTCTCTGTTGCAACTACTCAACTCTGCCACTGTAGCACAAAAGCAGCAAAAGACAATACATAAAACTATTCATAAAAACAGGCAATAGGCTGGATTTTGGCCCACAGCCCATGGTTTGATGACCTGGTGTAGGTTAAGAATTCAATGTACTTTCTTTATAAAAACTGTCCTTTGATCAGTATTATAAGATACAGAGAGAATCTATGATGACTCAAGAGAGAGAAAACATGCCACAACACTTACTTTGTGAATACTCTTCTCCCATCTGTGGTGGATACTCTTCATCCCAATCAACGACATCATCATCTGTAAGCACTACTATGTGGCATTCTCGCTCCCCACTCTGGGCACTAGCTACCATGAGAGGCAGGATCATTTCTTCCAGATAAAATTCAAACTGTCTACGAGCACCATCATTTGATAACTCATGCATTAGGGCACCTGAAACGAAACCCACAAAAATACCTTGATTTTTTTGATGACTGATGAGTAAAAGAAGAGCAGAAGGAATCAAATACACACACACAACATCCAACCCTACAGACAAAATAATAGTGGTTATTATTTTGTCAAAACTTTTCCTAGGGGCCCTCTGGGTGGCTCATTTGGTTAAGTATCCGACTTCAGCTCAGGTCAGGATCTCACAGTTTGTGGGTTTAAAGCCCTGCACCGGGCTCTGTGCTGATAGCTCAGGGACTGCAGCCTGCTTTGGATTCAGTGTGTCCCTCTCTCTCTGCCCCTCCCCTGCTTGTGCTCTGTCTCTCTCTCGCTCTCAAAAATAAACAAACATTAAAAAAAAACTTGGGGGGCGCTTGAGTGGCTCAGTCGGTTAAGCGTCCAACTTGGGCTCAGGTTATGATCTCACAGTTCGTGAGTTTGAGCTCCACATTGGGCTCTGTGCTGACAGCTTCGGATTCTGTGTCCCCCCTCTCTCTCTGCCCCTCCCCTAGTCACACTCTGTCTTTCTCTCAAAAATAAATATTAAAAAAAAAAAAAAATCCTAGGAAGAGATGTTATGGAACTAACTGTAGGATCTTACAGCAAGAAGGGCCAATTAAAAGTATCTAACACAAGCTCCATTTTATACTTCATAAGTGATCTGCCCAAGGTTATAAAACTAATTTGCAAAATTAGAATTAAATCCCCCAACCCCTCCCTAGCCCAGGGTAGTTTTTACTATATCATGTTGTCTTCTATCGATATACGCAATTGTATCTTAGGGTATATCTTAAGGATCTTTTCAGATTGTCCATATGAACTAAAATAGCTCCCACATTCCATCTCCCATGTTTTCTTTCTCAGAAAATTATTCACAAACATTAATATTTCAGTGTAGGCAAAGAAGTGAATTGATTTTGGGATAAGGAAAGCAAAAGGCTAAGTACAGATGTAACGAATAACTTCAATTTCCCAAATACACAGCCACAAACTCACCTGCATTGACCTAATTTTTTTTGTTTTTCTATGTCAATGGCAATGTCCTATCTCCTATTTAAGGCACTACTAATTCAGAACTACTGAGAGGCTTAGAGAAGGAATTAGAACTGAATCTAATCTATAGTCTCCAGAGGGAGGGCTTTTTCCCCCCAAACCATGTTGCTAATTATGTAATAGTTATTAATAATATATAATGATATAACAAATGATTAAATAAAATGTTATTATTTAGCCATGCCTCTCTCTAGGCTGGCTACTTCCCATTATGGATTTTTTTTTTTGAATTCCCTCTATAACCAAACTGCAAGGTATATAGGAAGGCTACTTCCCATTATCATTTCTTTTTAATTCCCTTTATCGTCAAACTCCTAGATATATCAACACATTGATTTTCCTTTAACTTCTGAACCAATTCCAATCTGGCTTCTACACTCAGTACTCCTCAAAACTGCTCTCAATATAGATTCCAAATGACCTGTAGATTGGTAAAAATAATGAACATCTTTAGATCATGTTTTTATTTGAATTCTCGGTGGAATCTCTTATGAGGACCATCACCCTCTTCTTCTTAAAACACTCTCTTTCCTAAGACTCTCCAAAGCCACTATCCCTGTTTTTCTTTCTCCTCTGGATGTTCTTCAATCATCTTTACCAGCTCTTTCTCCTCTAGCTGTTCATTAAATACTGATGTTTCTCAGGACAACTGTCTTTTCTTCTCCTACCTTATGCTGATAATTCCCAAATTTATTCTACTAATTCTCATCTTCTATATTCTAGATGCATTATATTCAACTGCTTTCTGAAAATCTTTACTGGGATGCCACCTCACAAGTACCTCAAACTCAATATATTCAAAAGCGAATTTAATCATATCTGCTTCTCCCTGCACTGTTTTCTAAAACTGGCCACATCATCCCATTCATTTCTCAGAATCATCTCAGAAGAGTGCCGGGCATATAATAGGTACTTAAATATTTGTAGAATAAATAAGTGAATCCCTGATTCCTCTTTCATATCCTAACTCAATTATTCCCCAAGGCTTATCAAGTCTACCTCTTAAATACACCTTGAATGGTGTCATTTCCTTCTCTGGAATACACTAACTAAAGATAACTGCAACATCTCTTATGCCTCATGCTTTTTTGCAGTGGGACCTTGACATCTCTTCCCAGGAGGTGGAGTCTAACCCTCCCCTTTAATGTAGGCTGGTTATACTGACTTGCTTTAACCAGGGGAGCATTGCAGAGGTGACAGTGTAGGATTTGTGGTTTTGCTTCGGTCTTGGGGAATGCTCACTTTCCAAATGCTTCCCAACCTAACCTACTGTGCAGGTTTGGAGAAGTCCAAGATGTATGAAGAGGCCACGTGTAGGTACCCTGTTTGACAGTCCTAGCTGAACTCAGTCTTTGAGTCATCTGAGTGCAGGCAGCAGACATGTGAGTGAAGAAGCTTGCAGCCTTCTACGTCACCTCAGCCCTTCAATTATTCATAAGATGAGGACTCAGACATTGTGAAGCAGACAAAAGCCACCTCTACTTGGTCTGAGTTCTTGACCCACAGAATAAAAATGATTGTACTTTATGCTATGTCTGGAATGGTCTGTTGCAGAACAATAATTAACCCGAACACACTCCATCCCCAATGCCCACCCCCAAGTCCAAGCCATCCTTAACTCACCAAACTACTATAAAACCTAATCACATTCCCCCAACGTTTGCTTTGGGCCCTGTGTAATTCATCTTCCTCTCAGCAGCCAAATTATGCATCTCCTCTAGTTTGAATCTGTCACGGCTTATACTATCCTTAGAATAAAAGTCCCAGATCCTCAACTTGGTTCATAAAGGTCTGTTACATGAAAAAGGAGATCACACATCAATGTGTACCGTCCTTTAAAAAAATATTTTCTTTAAACACTACATATAGCCCACGTACGTCTTACATATGTATGTATGTATGTATATATATATATATATATATATATATATATATATATATCCCCTACATATAAATTTAGCCCGTATTTCTCTCCTGAACTGTAAACATGTATACCCAATGCCCACTAAGCATTTCCACTTGGATGTCTAGTAAGGGTTTCAAATTTAACATGTCCCAAATCAAGCTTCTAAATTTCTGCTCCCTATGACGTCTCCCCCATCTCACTTAATGGCAACTCCACATTTCAAGTTAAAGTTCTCTTCTGGGGCGCCTGGGTGGCTCAGTTGGTTAAGCGTCTGGCTCTTGACTTTGACTCCAGTCATGATCTCACGGTTCGTGAATTCAAGCCCCACATCAGGCTCTGTGCTGGCAGTATGGAGCCTCCTTGGGATTCTCTCTCTCTCCTTTCCCCCCTACACTCTCTCTGCCCCTCCCCTGCTCACATGCTCTGTCTCTCTCTCAAAAAAAGAAAAAAAAGTCCTCTTCTCTCTTCCCCACCCCATATTCCGTTAGCTAGCAAATCCCACAACTCTACCATCTAACATGTCCAGAATTAGATCACCTCCCACTGCTTCCACCCTGATTTAAGCCACCACTCTTACTTGAATTATGGCAACAGCGTCCTAATTATCTCTTTGCTTTTACCTTATTTCTCCTTGCAGTCCATTTCCAACACACCAGCAAAGAGTAATCCTTTTAAGCCACAGTCAGATCAGGACTACAGCACCACACAACTCTACATGAAATTCTGTGTGACCAGTGCCCCGTGAAATGGTACAACACGGCAACCTCACAGATCATATCACTCCTCTGTTCAAAACCCTCCAATGGCTTCCCATCTCACTCAGAATAAAAGCCAAAAGATAAAGGCCCTACATGACCTAGGTCCCCGCCTAACCTCATCTCCTACTACGAACACTCTAACTTCCTTTACTCCAACTCTTTGCTGCTCTCAAATATGCCAGGCAAGCTGCCTCAACGGTTGCACTCATTGTTAACCTCTGCCTGAAATTAAATTTTCCTTTCCAAGTAAGGCTTCTCTGGCTATTCTATGTCCCTTCCTTACTTCTTCCCCCTCCTCAGCACCTATCACTAACATACCATATGTTACTTGTTTACCTGGTTTATTGTGTATCTTTCCCCAAAAAGTATTAAGTTCCATTAGAACAGGAAGTTTTGCCTGGTTTGTTCATGCTGTATCCCCAGAACTCAGAAGAGAATGGTACAGAATGAACAGTCACCAGATAGTTGTCCAGTTAATAAATTTTGTTTTCTCCCTACTCCTCTGGCCTTATTTCTCACCTCTCACACTCCATCCCTCCACTCTCACCACACTTCCCTTCTTTCAGTTCGTTAGGTGTGTCATATTCCTTCCAACCTGACAGCCCCTGCAAACACCTTTTCTGCTGCCTGCAACAGCATCTTATCCTCTTCACCACCCCTTTAGGTGTTAGCTTTAATGTCAAGGAGATGATCTGCCATAGTCCCTTTACCACACACTTCTCATAGCATCTCATTTCTTCACTGCATTTTTCACAGCTTTTTATTACTTGTCGAATGCCTGTCTTCCCCGCTAGACTGTAAATGCCATAAAGGCAGGGACAATGTCTTATCCATCACTTCATATTTATATTTATACTCATTCATATTTATTCTCACTCATACTACATGCATGGAACTCCTAGAAAGCTTGATTAAGAAGGGAGGGGATTATAAGTTAAGCAGTAAACTAGAAACGCATAGCTGATACTTAAGAATTAAAGAATTGGAGGGGCGCCTGGGTGGCTTGGTCGGTTAAGCGTCCGACTTCGGCTCAGGTCATGATCTCACGGTCCGTGAGTTTGAGCCCTGCGTCGGGCTCTGTGCTGACAGCTCAGAGCCTGGAGCCTGTTTCTGATTCTGTGTCTCCCTCTCTCTCTGCCCCTCCCCTGTTCATGCTCTGTCTCTGTCTCAAAAACAAACGTTAAAAAAAAAAAAATTAAAAAAAAAAAACAATTAAAGAATTGGAAATCCACGCTGCATAGGAAATGTCTGAAGCCATAATGATGAATGGCATCACTTAGAATAAATGTACAGATTCTGCGAGAGAGAAGGTAGCTTAAGACAGAATGCTTGGGAATTACCACATTCAAGAGATATAGGAACAGGGAGCAAGTGAGAGAATAATAAACAGAAGACCTGAAAGAAGGATGTAAAAGAGCCAAAGGAAGAAAGAGTCTAGAAGAAAGGAGTGACTTAACAGTGAAACCTAAAGACAGGGATACCACCCAGAATTATCACTACATTTTGAAACAGCGTTCAAAATATTCTAGACAATTAAATAAGATATCTATCTATCTAGAGAGGGAGGGTGGGAGGAAGGAAGAGTGAGTGTTATTTAGGGGCACTTAGGTGACTCAGTTGGTTAAGCATCCAACTCTTGATTTTGACTCAGGTCGTGATCTCATGGTTCGTGAGCTTGAGCCCCACATTGAGCTCTGCACTCCCTCTCGCTGTCCCTCCCTGACACTCATTATTTCTCAAAATAAATACATATTTAAACAAGAATAAAAAAAAAATAAAGTGTTATTTACAAGAGTCAATTATCCACCAAGAATATATAAGAACCAGTGAAAAACTATTAGAAATAAAGAGAATCCTGTTAGATGGCTAAATAAATACAAATGTACAAAATTCAGTAGTTTTCTCATATGTTAGCACTTAGAAAATTTAAACATATTTTACACACAACAAAAATACAAAATATCAAAAAATAAAGAGCAGAAATAAAAATAAAACTTGGGGCCCCTGGGTGGCTCAGTCAGTTAAGTGTCTCACTTCAGCTCAAGTCATGATCTCGCGGTTTGTGGGTTCGAGCCTGGGTCAGGCTCTGTGCTGACAGCTAACAGCCTGGAGCCTGCTTCGGATTCTGTGTTTCCCTCTCTGCCCCTCCCCCGCTTGTGCTCACGCATGCACTCGCTCTCTCTCTCAAAAATAAATAAAATGTAAAAAAAATTTTTTTTAAAGAAATAAAAATAAAACTTAGTAAACAGCAGTTGGAGGAGACGGTACAGTAAATATGTTAATTCTTCTAAAACATTAACTTCAAATAATTCCAATGAAAAACTTAAAATATTTTATTTTTTGATTGTTTTTAATGCTTATTTTTGAGACAGAGTGCAAGCAGAGGAGGGGCAAAGACAGAAGGGCGAACACAGAATCCGAAGCAGGCTCCAGGCTGTGAGCTGTCAGCACAGAGCCTGATGCTGCAAGATGGTGACCTGAGCCAAAGTTGGACGCTTAACAGACTGAGCCACCCAGGCGTCCCTTCACTTAAAATATTTTAAATAATTGTTTTTTAATATCTACAACAGACATAGGTCAGATTTGAGCCTGAGGCTGAAGATTACATAGAGAGGAAAAGACTAATGGTACTAGAGAAGATGACAAGAATTGGAATAGGGTCCTAAAAAATGCATGAGGGATAAAATAATTTACTTATTGAGTCCTTCCTTACCATGTGTCAGGCACTATGGACACAAAGCTGGAAAGGTACAGTCCCTACCCTCAAGTTCAAACTGGTTTAATGCTACAAACTAAAAAAAATAGAGCAAGACAGAGAGAGAGAAAGAACACACAGTCACTCTTGTCATTTCAGTGTCTCTCTGTTTCCATGACTCCATAAGCAGGCGCTACCTCTGATCTCCCTTTCTCAATAGCTTTGGTAGAACTTTAGTTTTTTAGTCTTTGGTTGCAGTCCCATTGTGTCCTACCTACAGTGTCTTTCTTCTTGGGCCCTCTGAACTGGTGCTTTATTCAAACTTTAAATTTCATTTTCCATACCACTTTTACCCACGGATACTATATTTTCATTTCTTTTAGCCCTGGGCTTTCATTCCTGAGTTCAGCTGTGGTTTTCAAACCCTTATGTGGATTACAGTGTTTGCCTGAGAAGATGGACACTGAAAAAATTTACAGCATAGTTGGGGAGCTACTATTTGCCATAGAGTTCCTTCACTATATGGTAAGTTCTATGACAGAAGATTAAGAAGTCAGTTCCTTCCTGTACTAATCTGAACATACAATTCCTTCTGTCTGGAACATACTTTCTTTTCCCCTTCCTCCAGAAAGTTTCCTTAAGCCTCCACTCCTGAGTTAGGTATGGCTCCTATATTCTCATTTAGTACTCTATTATTTCTCTAACACCATAATATAATTTACTTGTCTGTCTTCCCCACAATACTACAAGCATCATGAAAGCAGGGACTCTGTCTTTTTTTGTTGCCTTTCACATACCTAATATTTGGTATAAACTATGTGTTCAATAAAAATGCAGAAAATGACAGATAAGCCATTAAATAAGTTATTATTAAAACATATTTGCTAATATAATTATTCACAATATACTTCCATGTAAAAATACTACAAAATAGCATGTACAATATGATACAATACTTTTTAAATTTACTTTTATTTCCTAATTTTGCTATCTTTTTTAAAAGGAAACCTTTATCTAATACTATGTGTCAAGCACTATTCATTTCATCTTCACAACAACCCTGTGAAATAAGTAATATTATTGTCTCCATTTTAAGATGAGGGAACTAAGAAACAAAGTCTTAAATAACTTGTCCAAAAACCCCAGTACTCTCTATTCAATAAACATTTAGTACTTGTATGGTTTTAAGTTAAGAGAGACAGACATGTTAGTGTAAAGTGCCATTCCAGTATACAGTTAAGACACATCTTAGCAGGAAAAAATTCAGTTTTGACTCCAGCCTACACCTACACTATCCTTTTATGTTTTTAAAAGGCCATTTTGTCTCTTCAAATTCTGTATAGTTTTAATAAAGTCTATGAGAATCTCTACATTTTAAAAACCGTGTATTACAAATACTCTAGAAACAGTTACAAATAATTATTTAAAAGCCAAAAGTCTAGAAAAACCATATGGCATGTATTTTACATAAAGACTCTTACCTTTAATTCCATAACAAATAAATGAGACTTAACAGTGATGACAAGGTCTATGTCCAAAGGATTACAAAACCAAATCCACATCAATTTTTTATCTGACAGTCACCAAAATTCAACATCTAATTATATGAAATGAAATTAAAAATGGTCCCATGAATAAAAAACACAAGACATGAACTAAAAAATCTGTAATAATGCTCATGGTTTAGTAAAAACATTTTTCAAGATGTGAAAACACAGAAACTTTGCTTGTGTTTACACATGTATGCTCTACCTGTCCAGCTATCTGACTTTAAACTTTTAAATATCATTTCTAGAGAAATGGACTCAGAGGTGGACCAGCCACTTTGTCTCAACCTACTGATATTTTTATGGAGACTTTTTAAAGAATTTTTGGCAATAATAAAGTGGTACTTAGGGAAAAACTTAATAAGGCCACATATTTTCTTTTTTTTTTTAATTTTTTTTTTCAATGTTTATTTATTTTTTGGGACAGAGAGAGACAGAGCATGAACGGGGGAGGGGCAGAGAGAGAGGGAGACACAGAATCAGAAGCAGGCTCCAGGCTCCGAGCCATCAGCCCAGAGCCCGACGCGGGGCTCGAACTCCCGGACCGCGAGATCGTGACCTGGCTGAAGTCGGACGCTTAACCGACTGTGCCACCCAGGCGCCCCAAGGCCACATATTTTCAATGAGAGCTTAACTAAGTATGAAAAAAAAATAGCCATATTGAAGCATACAGTAGGTGCCTTAAATTTCTAAATAATATTTCCATTCCCAGTTTCTAACACACTAAACTTTTGAGAAGGTATGCCAAGCTAGTGTTGAGTTTAGGTTAATCAGGTAAAGATAACCATAAGGCTGAGATTAACAAGGTTATAACCATGCATAGGAAACTTAAGTGGCTTTCCACCATATATAGGATAAAAATATAAGAACATGAGTTTGGATTTAAAGACTTTCCATAAAGTGGTTCATTTATTTATTCCCATCTCCTTCTGGTACTGATACAAAGTCTCTGCTCCAACTAGGTTGTTTTCAAAATATATCTTTTGCATCTTTATTCCAAAAATTTCAACATTAGAGTCACCTCTCTACTCTTTCTAAGTTATTCCTATTTACTCTTTACTACCTGCTTCTTCTGAACTCTTTCTCAATCCTTCTAGCCCACGATAACCTCTCCTGAACTTCTTCAACCACTTAACATCCAAGTCAACATCTGAAAATTCTCCTATTCTATTTTAACCTTTCTGTGTATTATCACCCTTCCTCACCCCACCCCAGGCATGGCATAACAATGAGAGCGAGGGATGTTGTGGAGGTAGTGAGGGGAAAATATCAAAAAGTTAGGATTTCCAAAGTTCTAGACTCTGCTCTGAGGCTGTTTGATGTTCTCAAAGTGACTTGGCCCTTGTTATGAACTGAGGGTTAAGTATCCAGTTTAAGATCTGTAATGACAAATACTGTTTTTGAGAATTATTTTTATCTTCCACAGGGGCTTAAGACATTATTTCACATGCAAAGTACAAATATAGTTAAATTTTTGGTTGATGTGATCTGAAGAGTGAGGCCAAATACCGTACTTGACCAAAGCCAGGGTTCCCAAGCTGGAAGATAAAGAGTTGCAACAAAAGACAGAGACAGGGATCAAGGAGGAAATCTGGGAGAGTCTATCAAATAATAAATACATGCATACATAAATATATACATAAAATTTCTAAAAAGTTTTGGAAAATTGCACAAGATCTTGTAAAGATCTCTGTAGACTTCCACAAATCATCCTGATGGTATTAGAATGCTTTATAATCCAATTAAATATTTGATGCCTAGGTAAATAGCACTATTTCAGGCTTTTCATTCCAACACTGTAACTCTACAAACCACTTACACAAAAAACATCATACTTACTGAGATCTCTACATTTAATAGTACTATATTCAAAAGAAATACAAAGATAGTCGCATGCTTCTCTCAGTTCAGGAATAGATATGCCATCAGGACAACGGATTATTCCTGTTTTGTAGTAATCCTACAAAAAAAGTAAAGAATGCATAAAACATCTAGAGCACAAGGTGTCCAAAACCTTTTTATTAAAATTAAGCTGGCAGCATTTTCAAAAACAGTGGAGCTCTGAGATTTCTGAACTGTGGAATTTTAAAGTTAGATGGGACCTCAGTTCATCTAACCACTTCTTCATTTTACCAATATGAAAACCTGGGTTCACTGACTCACCCAGTCATATGATTATTTAATAGCAGAGGAAAGATTAGAACCCAGGTCTCCCCATTAATGATGCATTTCTTCTCTCTACTGTATCATGCCAATTCACATGTATTTTCCCCTCTGCAAGTTATTTTTCTATATAACTATCATCAAATTTTTAAACTTTTTTTAAAAAAGAAAGGTAAGGGGCACCTGGGTGGCTCAGTTGGTTAAGTATCTGACTTCAGCTCAGGTAATGATCTCATGGTTTGTGAGTTCAAGCTCTGCATCAGACTCTGCACTATCAGTGCAGATTCTCTCTCTGTCTCCCTCCCCTCTCCCTCTTTCCCAAAATAAATAAACTGAAAAAAAAGAAAGTTAAGTGACAGATTTTAAGTTACCTTCAATATTACCGAGAAAATTGAGCAAAATTTATGGTTCTTAATAAAGAACTTAAAAGTCATATCCAAATATTAAAATATATAAACAGAATGCACAGATAGTCTTCCAAATACTATTCTTTGGTGTGTCCAATTTTATGATGAACAATCAATAGCCCTCATTTCTAAAATCTACTTGAAAAGTTAAGGGTTAGCCCCCAAACTTCTTGTCACCTCTACTTGGAGGGTCAAGTGGAATTGTAAGCACTTATCCCCCAAATCAAGATCTTCCCCACCCCTCCATCAAGCTTCCTTGTGGTTCTGAGCCACAATAACGCACTTAATAAAGCTGCTACACCAGTGGAAGCAAGATGTCTTCTGGTACTTGTCCAAGTACTAACAACCCAATCAAGATCAATTTCTTTTCCTATCTTGTACCTCAGGATCCCCCTGCCTACTTTCCCTAAAATTATTTCAGGAAACCGTATTTTCAGACCGTGGCATAAACTGTCACACACTATAAATCAAATCTTTATCACTAATTTGAAATTATAAGAAGGGACTCTAATACTAATTCAAATATTCATCAAAATAAAAGGTGAAAATCTCAAAACAAGGTTTAAAATGAAGATGCTAACAACTACATTTTGGAGATGACTTTTACATGTTCATAACTGTCCACAGTGCCAGCTATGTGCAATAAAATATTAAAATTCATATAGTCTCATTCATTCTCAGGTAGCAAAAAATGATCAACTTATTGTATTTAAGAGAATTAGGAAGGGAGGAGTAATATGACTCCAGAAGTATTATCACTAAACCCTTGAAAGAACTGCCTATTTATACCTAAGAGGTAAATCATCCCCTGGCCTATCTGTGCAAAAGTCATAAAATTCATTTATTTGTGTCGTATTACCTTTATGCACTAAAATAAAAATAAATGAAATGGTATTTTTAAAACAATATTAACAATATTATTAATAATTATTAATTATATTAATATAATATCAATTGTATCAATCATATATTATATAAAATATAATATAAAATATTAATTATATTATAATATAATGTTAATTATATAATTATTAATAATTATTAATATCAGTATTATTTAAAACAATATTCTGCATACAGATATACAAATTGAACTCTGCTTCCAGTCCAAGTACCTGCCAAAAAGAGGTTATGTGATTTAGCAAATACATGTAAGAAACAAGCACTCACCAGAATAGCTCGAAACACAGTGGAGCCAATTCCCTCTGCCACTTCATACTCTCCCTTCTCATTGGGACGTGTAAAATTATGTTCTCTGCCAGATCCAAACATCCTATGATGATAAATAATTGAGAAATGTAACAAACACGATACTTCCTTCAGAGGGAAAATTTATTTCATGTACATAAGTAAAAAGGAATTAAAATTTATCAGATTAGTTCAAAACATTCTTTATTTTTATTTTTGACAGAGAAAGAGAAAGCAAGCACACAAGCAGGGAAGGGGGGGGAGAGAGAGAGAGAGAGAGAGAGAGAGAGAAAGAGAATCCCAATCAGACTCCATGCTGTCAACACAGAGCCCTGATGCGGGGCTTGATCCCACAAACTGTAAGATCATGACCTGAGCTGAAACAAAGAGTTGGACACTTAACCAACTGAGACATTGAGGTTGAGGTGCCCCTACCTCAAAAATTCTTATCAGCAATTTATTCTGGCAAATATAACAAATGAAGAAATAGTAAAAGCACTTCCTTTCTGATGGGAGGGAACAAGAGTATAGATTCCCTATAAGCAAACAAAATCAAATGATAAAATTCTGAAGCTAAAGAACTTTCCAGCTCCTGCTTCTCAGGGGGAAAAAAAATCCATCAATCAATCAGTCTAAGGGGAAAGATGATTTTTATACTAATCTTACCAGAAAGAAAAAGAAAAAGGAAACCATGTTATCTGTGCCTTCTCCTTAAGACTGCTGCCTTCTTCACTGCAAAGTTAATGCTGTAGTGCAGCACATACAGGAAAAAGGCAGATGAGGCTGTTTCACTTTTCATAATTTTAACTATAAATCTAAGAAATATCACTCGGAATTCTTTCACTTGCATCTTAGAACTGAAAAAAACAGCAATCAAATGCTCAGGTAGAGAGGAAGGAAGAAGTTAAGAGATGAATGAAAAGTTTAAACAAATGAGTAAAAAGCTCTTAACATTAATTTTTACATAAGAAAATACCAATTTGTATTTTTTCAAGTAATACTCTTGGCCCTTTAACAGTAACTATTTTGACAAGAGGCAACTTGCAGAATATGTTCTTTGAAATTTTCCCAAGAAAATTTAAAAATTGTGATTAAAGGAAGTTGAACCTCAGAATTCCATGATACCATTGTTCCTAAAGTAAACATGGCTGAGTATTCCACTCAACAACTTCCCAATTAAAATGGTTTCCTCTTTTATTATAACACAGAAATCTATGAAAAACAAAGCTTTTTCATTTCAAAGTTTCCAAAAGAATGCCAACTGCTTTTTACAGTTCCCATGAATATTAATTTTCATTAATTACTCAACTGACGTTGGAAAAGATGACTTCACTGATTTAAAAAAAAAAAAGACAACAGTCTTTCAGGAATCAAATGTCATGTAATTTTCTCAAATACTTGAAATAAAAACAAACCTATTTTTTAAGTAATCTCTAAACCCAATGTGGGGCTTGAACTTATAACACCGAGATCCCATGCTCTATAGCCTAAGCCAGCCAGGTGTCCCTTAAATACTTGAATTTTTTTTTTACAAAAGCAGAACACAGATCAATCTGGATACACACACACACATATGCGTGCACACACATATGTTGTTGGGCTTTGTTTTTTCTTTTTTTAAATGTAGCATAACAAATGAAACAAAATTTCAAATATCTACTTTTTAAGTGTGTTTCTTTAAAATTTAGGTAAATATAAAAAGTATTAATAGTGTCAAGTCATCCTCCTGACACCTCCCATCAATAATATCCCTTTGTGGGGTGCCTGGGTGGCTCAGTCGGTTAAGCAGCCGACTTCGGCTCAGGTCATGATCTCGTGGTCCGTGAGTTCCAGCCCCGCGTCGGGCTCTGTGCTGACAGCTCAGAGCCTGGCGCCTGTTTCAGATTCTGTGTCTCCCTCTCTCTGACCCTCCCCTGTTCATGCTCTGTCTCTCCCTGTCTCAAAAATAAATAAAACATTAAAAAAAAGTTAAAAAAAATAATACCCCTTTGTGCTGCTAAAAATACATAAAAGCCATAATTATTTTTTTCCTGAGAGATAGAAAGTCTAATTGCCAATGTTAAAAGGAGCATTTATTTGAAAATGTAGTGTCATACGTTAGCTTTTATTCTGTACGCAGAGATACTAAGAAATCACACATACACATAGACACATTCTAAATAGTTGGTTCCTCATATGCGACCTAGAAAAAAAAACAAGTTTTTTCTACATGTTAACTTCTATTCCATTTATAGGCTCTTTCTTTTTATACTTGAGTGAATAGAAAAAGATACTAATTTTACAATGAAAAGGTATTTGATCCTAGTTTAGGACACGTTGAAAAATCAAGTGTATATTGACTGTATCATTCTTAAGACTGCAGTTCCCACAACTACAAACTACGTTAATCTTTACTCTGAACCAGCAAAGATTTGAGGATGGCTAGTACCTCTCCTTCATTCTACTACTTGTTAATAATGTTTCTTTTTTTTAAGTATCTACATCAAACTGACAATTTATGCTGACTTTTCAGATAACCAACCTGGTGGGTTTTTTTCTTTAAACAATGCTGATGCCTGCTATATTTGGTAGTTGAATTTGGGAGCCCCCAGGTGAAGAAAGCACATTATTTCTGTTAAATTTATCTTGTCACATACACTTTAAGGTTTTCGGCTGTGCAGATCGTTTGGGACCCTATCTTCATTAACTAATATATGCATTTGTTTTTCCTGCTGATACAGCAAAGATGGTTAGAAATAAAACTAAGTTCAAGAGGCGCCTGGGTGGCTCAGTCGGTTAAGCATCTGACTCTTGGTTTCAGCTCAGGTCATGATCTCATCATTTGTGGGATCGAGCCCCGCATCGGGCTTCACTTCTGCCTGTTTGGGATTCTCTCTCTGCCCCTCCCCACTCACACTCCCTCTCAAAATAAATAAAAAACAAAAATGAACTTAAAAAAAAACTTGAAGTTTAAGACCTGGCTCTACCACTTTCTAGTTGTATTAACTTGAACACTTTATTTAACCTCCAAAGCTCGGTTCATCTGTACAATAGCAATGCTACATTCCAAGAAAGAATTACTATAAAACATAAATAAAATAATGTGAAAGTGCTTTATAATACTACAAAGAATGGCAATAATACAAACCTGCCCAACATTGTATTTGGCTGTGCAGTAAAAATGGATGGGTCTACAACAAATCTAGTGTTATCCACTATCAGTGTTACTCGTTCCGACGTTCTTACATTACGAGCTCCTTCTTTTGCATTTTCATATACAAACACCATCTCCCCAGATGTCTTACAGCTACCATCTGAACTTGACTGACTACTGTTTCTGCTGCTGTTCCCGGCACTGCTACTAGAACCATTTGGAGATGCCTTCTGAGGACGAGGACTGCTTGGACGAGAGGAACTGTGGTCTTTTTCTCGTTCTGAAAGAAAGATGTTTAAAAAAGCTATGCAAATTGTCCTCTAAAAAATTCAAAATCCACATATAGCTTCTAAAAATCCTGATGTAGAAAAGTTGTTTTAAATCACAGTATTTCTCCTTTTTGATTTCAAGTAATATTTCCACAGAACACCATAAATATTATTTCCCAGAAATAAAACCTAAAACCCCAAAATGTTTTCTACATTAATTTTTGTAGATTTCTTTTAAAGATGTACTGATGGCTAATGCTGACCCAGACCAATCAAAATTAAGGTAAATTTTATGATATTATTGTATTTAAAAATATACAGAAACCCAAGAACAGAATAATCTTCCAACTCAAATAACTAAGCAATGAAAGCTAGTAAACGATTAATAAAAATACCAATTTTAACTGTCCTAAATTCTAAAAGTATTAGTACTATTCTGAGAACACAAAGTACAAACTGAGGACTCTCACTATGTTAATGAGAGCATTACCAAACTAGTAATTTATCTCACAAAAGCAAGGTCCCAAAGGAAGGAAAAAAGTCACTAAGGACACAGAAAGTATTTGTATTTTTCAAATGACTTTTAATGTCTCCCAAATAAAATGGCTTCAACAGCTGATGCTATAACTTTTGCTTGAATAAAAGCACTGCCACAAATTTTATAGGACCATATGATTACTATCTATAATTTTAATTAGGTAGGAAATAGTGTTAAAATTCAGAAGATACTCTTTAGCTGTTCCAATATTCTACAAAGGGAAAATTAAAACTAAGATTAGATTCTGTGGTAAATTCCCTTTAGAGGCTAGATAACTAAACTTTAAAGGTGACCTAAAAATGTACCTCCATCTCATCAGATTCATCAGCTTCTGCCAAATTCCTCCATGACTCAGGCTACTTAGAACACTCTGTACAGCTTTACTGATTATATAATTAGGTTGGCTATATCTCCAGAGATATTCTGACACCTCCATTTTATTGCCTGTTTCCAGAATGCTGGTAGCATCCCAAAAGCAAAATTTGCTGAATAAAATCATTTATTACATCCTCCTATTCTCTTCCCAGATACTGAACTTAGCATACAACAACTTATTTATACTTGTGTTGATTTCTGGCTTATCAGTGCTAGTTTGACTTTAAGGACCTACTTTGACATTGATATGATAACTTCTCTGTATAATTAGGCTCTAAGATGAACGATTTTGATTTATAACAATCAAAAACAGGGGTGGTTGGCTCAGTTGGTTAAGCGTCTGACTTCAGCTCAGGTCATTATCTCACAATTTGTGAGTTCAGGGCCCCGCTGACAGCTCAGAGCCTAGAGCCTAGAGCCTGATTTGGATTCTGTCTCTCCCTCTCTCTTTGCCCCTCCCCTGCTCGCACTGTCTCTCTCAAAAATGAATAAGCATTAAAAAAATTTTTTGGAACAATCAAAAACAACCTCAAATATTAAGTCAAGGTATTAAATGTGCCCCTTCCCCGGGGCAAATGAAAATCAGCATGCTCACACTGATTATGTACCTCTGCTTCAGACTGGTGCATGCATTATAGTCACACAATGTATTTACCTCAAGTATAATAATGTTCATTTATAGTAATAAGTAGGAAGAAAAAGACCTGAGCTACTTGTCAAGAAAACAAAACACTTCACACCTTCTTTTTCATCTTCTATTTTTTGAATTAAAAATTCTGTCAAAATTCAAAATAAATTACATGATGGTTATTCTAGCTTTTACTTCCTTTTCTAGCATGATTAACCAAGAATTACTATCAATAGTTTACTACAAATTTAAAAAATAAACCACTGCCATGTATCTCATAAGATAAAAATCAATTTGAAAGATTTTAAAAATCTACTTATAACAGTTTTAAAGCCTTTTTAAAATCACTTCTTTTAGAAGGCTGTCCTAGATTCTTTAAAAAAAAATTCATTTTTAAGTCTCATTTAATAAACTGATCTTTTCATAGCAAGAAGCTAAGTTTAAATAGAAGCAACTGAATAGAAGTTAATTTTACCTTGAAGTACTACGCACAATTCACTGTCATTACTGCTTTAACAAGGTAACTGCATGCTTATAAAAACATCAGGAAGATTAGTGAATTTTACATACCAACATGGTGCTGTCGTGTTGGAGAAGTAACATTTCTAATACAAGGAGTGAGTTGAGATTCCGTTCTTTCATGAGATGAATCTCGCGATCTGTCACTTGACCTTCGTCTATCTCTTGATCGTTCATGTCCCCCACTAGCACCATGTAGACTCATTTTGGTGTGGTCAACAACTCCTTTAGCAACACGTGCGGGAGTACTAATAAGTCAGAAAACAAAATTAACCATAAAAGTAGAACGTAAGATTACAAATGCTTTTAAAGAAAAAAGCAATTAACATAAAACTACTACTATTTTGAAGTGTAAGAATCAAATGCTACTTTACAATTCTGAAATGCAATTTACCTTAAACTTGTAGGTTTTATAAATTCTGAAACACTGTATCTTTAAAGATCATATAATCCAATTCAGTTTTTTTAAGAATGACAAAACTAAAGCCCAGAAATGTTCATTAACTTTTGAGTTAGTATAGTAGTAATAGTAGTCGACACCACCGACATCTCCTAAATATTGTTCAAAGACTTTGCTCTCTTTGATTTGGGGGATGGGGAGGTGGAGCAAGAACACCAGCTTCTGGAACTCTTAAAAAAATGCAGTATGGGACAAAGTAATTGGTTTCCTAGCCAAATAAAATACGTCTACATGCTAACTTTAATCAGCTAATTTTGATTTTGACTAACTCTTCATAATTTTTCAAAATCATTTCTCTGAAAACTTTACTATGCTGTGTAAAGTCACAGAATTGAAAATTTTAAAACATCTTAGGTAATTCTGCTCATGAGAAGTGAATAACTGAGAATGATGATTAATGTGGTTGACAGAATTCAGTAACAAAATTATTTATAAACTTGTATGTACTATGTGCACAATGCTATAAAGAAGCACCCTCAAGGAACTTATGATTTAAGTGTAGCAGTAATACATGAACATGTAGAAATTTAAACAAGAGTTATCTCAAATTTCACACGTAAAATGGCTAAATATATCTCAAATATTTAATAAACAAGTTACAGATAATAAATGCTTTAAGATCTCAGAAGAAGAAGACATCACTATAAAGTTAAACACTGGTGAACCAAGGTGCTGGCAAATAAAATTTTAATAATCAAAATACATTGCAGGTAGGAAAACTGACAGAACAGAGCCAGACCTAATTAATATACTGGAAATTTACCATCTTAGCATATATCATGGTTCATGGTTTAAAAATACTACAGTTTGTTATAAATAAAAATAGAAGAAACTTCACAGCTTTAGAGAAATACAGACTTAGAATCGATTTGTACTTGAATACTTAATTGCTCAACGCTGTTGAATATTACTTAACATTTTGAAACCTTAGCTTCCTCATGTGTAAAATACAGGTTCGATTTACTCTGTAGGCTTAATATAAGGATTAAAAGAAGTATAAGCAAGCTACCAGCAATGTACCTGCACAAAAGAATCACACATTAAATACTAGTTTAGTTATGACCGATGAAGATATTAAAGTTCACTTATGAGATTGCTCAGTCACGAGATATTTAGTAGATATGCTAATAACACTGTAACTCAAGCCTTTTGATTCATTCCAGGGCCCCCTCCATAATATTACCCTGCACTCCATCACTGAAACCACACTAATTAAAATTTAATCTTCTTGATTTCATTTTAAATTCCATAGTGCTTCAGGGTCATCTCCTCTGTTGGCCTATTACCTATAATTCTTTGTTATTTTAGTGGTTTCTTTCATTATGAAAATCAGTCATCACCTCATTGTTACAGACTACAAAGATAAAAGATAAGGCCAATTTTTGCATTTACCCTAAGAGTTACTTGTAGGAAAATAAAGACAACCTATCACCCTTTCTCAGTTGTCTTTCATAAACCTATAGAAAAAATAAAAAATTCTACCACCTTCTTTCAGTGAAAGAGATCAGAGTAGGATTGCATCTTTGAAACGTATTTTTTCTTCGAATGGAAAATATTCTACTGCATTCACGGTAAAAACCTTAGAGTAGAAACAATGGACTTTCTGGTTTATGTCCTAAAGTAGGAAAAAGAAAGCAATCTACAATAACGGAAGGATTATATATTGAAAAAATTAACTCCTCAAATTATTCTAGCAGTTAAGTTTTAAATGTGTCAAGAAGCACATTTTCAAAATATGAATCTAACTGATAATCTAATGGATATGGTATATACAACAACTACAACTAAGGCAAATGCAGGACAAATTCAGTTTGAGCAAGGGCCAAGCAGACTGATTAATTGAAAAAACATTTCCACCAGACATCCCTGTAACTGAAACATTAAATACTACTAAGCATTCTGCTAAAATACTGGCTTCGCTTCTAAACTGTATAGATTTTAAATAAATACAAAAGTTGTCATAATATACTTCCATTCTTTCTTTTCATTCCCAAGTGGAATGTACTCTGAATCAGATCTTCAAAACCAGATGTCATGGAAGACTAATGATGTCCTACTTTATTTAATTAAATAATTTTAGATCAGAAAAGCACTCCAAGGGCAAAAATAATTAACATGTGTAAAAGAAAATGAGGACAAGCAAGTTCAGAGGGGATAAGTCTGCTTCATGCTGCATTTAAAAGAGTTGGAGATATGTGACTGACATCTATTTCTAGTCAAGACAAAATAACAAGGACTGCATTTACTTTCCTATCTGGAAAAATAACCAAAATGGATAAAATATATAAAACAATGGTTTGCAAGGCACAGCACATCAGCAAAGAAAGAGTGATCCCTGAAAGATCAAAAACAAAGGAGATAACTGCTCCAAATTACGGTCTTCGAGTTTCCAGCGGCACCTGGGTGGCTCAGTTGGTTAAGCATCTGACTCTTGATTTCGGCTCAGGGCATGACCTCAAGGTTCATGAAATGGAGCCCCACATTGGGCTCACTCTGACAGTACAGAGACTCCTTGGGATTCTCCCTGCCTCTCTCTGCCCCTTCCCTGTTCACACAGTCTCTGTTTCTCTCAAAATAAATACACTTTAATAAGTAAATAAATGAATAAAAAATAAAGGGGGGGAATGAATTTTCAGGCAAACACACAAAAAGATGAATGAATTCATCATGAGCAGACCTGCATTAAGAAGAGTTACAGGAAGCCCGTTAGAAGAAAAAGTAATGCTAGATGAAAATATGAATCTACACAAAGGAATGAAGAACACTGGAAATAATAACTGCCTGGGAAGATATAGGCTTTTTTAATTGTTTAAATCTCTTTAAAGGATTAAACAATAATTTTAAGAATACAGCATGTGGTTTATAACATACACATATAACTATAATAGCATAGTTTGGGAGGAGACACACAGAAGTACACTACTGTGGCTCTTAAACCATTTCTTGTGTTCTGTAATATCATTTGAAGATAGGCTAATAAAGATGTGTATTATAAGCCCTAAAGCAACCACTAAAGTAGAGAAATAAAGAATTACAGCTAATAAGCCAACAAAAGAGAAAATAAAATTGTAAAAAAAAAAATACAATTAATCTAAAACAGGGCAAAGGAAAAAGGGGGAGGATGGGGACACAAGAACAAATGGGACAAATAGAAAATAAACAGCAAGATGACAGACTTAACCTTAATCATATCTATCATTACATTAAATGTAAGTGGCCCAACCCACAAAAGATTATCATCACACTGGATACATAAGTCAGACCCATCTATATGCTGCCTACATGAAACACACTTTAAATATAAAGCTACAAAGAGGCACAATATTAATGGATAATGAAAGATAAAACATTGTAAACACTAATCAAGAGAAAGCAAAAGTAGCTATGTTAATATCAGACAAAGCAGACCACAGAACAAAGAACATGACCAAGGCATTTCATAAGAATAAAGGAACATATTCATTAAAAGCACATCCCAGGGGTGCCTGAGTGGCTCAGTTAGTTGAGCTTCCAAACCTTGATTTCAGCTCAGGTCATGATCCCAGGTCTATGGGATCAAGCTCCACATTGGACTCCATGCTGGTCATACAGGCTGCTTGGGATTCTCTCTTTCCCTCTGCCCCTCTCCCTCACTCATGCTCTCTCAAAAAATTAAATAAAAAATAAAACAAATAAAAGCATGTCCCAAAAGTCCTTCTGCCTCATAACAGAGCTTCAAGATACATGAAGCAAAAACTACAAATATAAAATTACAAGAACTCCACAATTATGACCAGAGATTTCAATACTCTCCTTGTAATAAGAAATGGAGCAAGTAGGCAGAAAATCAGAAAGATGAATACAATTTGAACACTAATAACTGCCTTGACCTAATTGACATTTATAGAACATTTAACCCAGTAAGAGCAAAAACTTCATGTGTTTCACATCCACACAAAACATTTACCAAGACAGACTATATTCTGGGCACCAAAACAAGTCTTGATAAATTTAAAAGAATTTAAACACATACAATATGTTCTCTGATTACAATGGAATTAGATTAAAATTCAATAACAGAACAATATATGGAAATTTCCCAAATATTTGGAAATTACATAACATCTTTTAAATAACCCATGGGGCAAAAAAGAAAGCAAAAGGGAAAATGGAAAATGTTCAAGTAAAAAAACCCCAACATAATCAAAATTTGTAGAATGGCACGACATTATAGCAGTGGTTAGGGAGCAAATTATAGCATTACACGTCTACATTAGAAAAAAAAAAAAAGTTCTAAAAAAAAAAAAAAACCCACCTCAGTTTCACCTTAAGAAACTCAACAAAACTAGGGGTGCCTGGGTGGCTCAGTTAGTTAAGCATCCAGTTACGGCTCAGGTCATGATTTCATGGTCTGTGGTTTCGAACCCCATGTCAAGGCTCTGTGCTGACAGCCCAGACCTGGACCTGCTTCAGATTCTGTGTCTCCTTGTCTCTCTCTGACCCACCTCTGTTTGTGCTCCACCCCACCCCCCTCAAAAATAGTAAATAAACAAACATTTAAAACAAGAAAAAGAAACTAAACAAAGACCAAATCAAACCCAAAGTATAAAAATCAGTAATAAAGCTCAGAGTACAAAGCAGAATTAACAGAAGACAGAAAAAGAATAGGTAAAATCAATGAAAACAAAACCTAATTTCTTTGGAGAGGAACAAATTTATAAACCTCTAGCCAGACTGGGAAAAAAATAAGATACAAATTTCGAGTATCAGAAATGAGAAAATTGACATTCTACAAAGGTCACCTATATTTAAAAAGTAATAGAAGAATATTATAAATAACTTTATGCAAATAAATTCATCAACTTTGAAAAACTGGTCAAATTTCAAACTACCAAAACTCACTCCAGAAGAAACAGATAAGGTGCATAGCTCTATTTCTATTACAGAAACTGAATTTGCAGTTAAGAACTTTCCCTCTAAGAAAACTCCAGGCCCAGGTAGCTTCACTGACGAACTTTGCCAAGCACTTAAGAGAGATAAAACACTAATACCTACATAAACTCCTCCAGAAAACTGAAGAAAACATATGTCCTAATTCATTCTAGGAGGTCAGCATTACCCAGGTACCAAAACCAGACAAAGCCTTACAAGAAAACTAAAAACTGACATCCCTCAGAATATGCATATTTTCAACAAAATTTTAATAAGCCAAATAGAGCAATATATACAAATGTCACATCATGATCTAATGAGATTCATCCTAAAAATGCAAGATTGTCTGAATACTCAAAATCAATTACTATGTCAATTATACTTCAATAAAAGACTTTCCTCAATCAGTAATTCACCATATTAACAAATTAATGAAGAAAAATCTGTACCTCACTAAACATACAAAATACATTTGGCAAAATACAAAACCCATTCCTGATTAGGGAAAGAAAAAGAAAAACCCACCTTTCAGCAAATGTAGGAATACAACAGAATTTCATGAACTGGACAAAAGATATTTATGGAAAACCTACAACCAACATCATACTTATACAAAGATGTCCACTCTCACCACTTTTATTCACCAATGTACGAAAGATTCTACCCAGAGAAATATGTCAAGAAGAAGACACGGAAGGCACACAGATTTGAAAAGAAGTACAACGAACCTTATATGCAGACAATATAATCATCGATTGTAGAGTCTAGTACAAAAGTTACTAGAACTAATGAGTTTATTAACAAGGTTACACAGGGAACCAACCCATGCACAAATGAAAATCTGCGTAGAACTTCTGACTCCCCCAAAATTTAATAGCCTACTGTTCACCAAAAGCCTTACCTATAAACAGTTGATTAAAACATATTTTGTATGTTATATGTATATTATAATAAAGTAAGCTAAAGAAAAAGTTAAGAAAATCGTAAGGTACAGAAAATACATTTACAGCACTGTAGGTATACTTATTGAGAAAAACAAAAATCCACATGTAAGTAGTCCCACACAGTTTAGATCCATGTTGTTCAATGGTCTCTATACTAGCAACAAAATAACCAGAAATTGAAATTTTAAAACAACACTATTTACAATAGAATTAAAAACTTGAAATATATAAGGAAAAATCAGACCAAAGATGCCAAAAACTACAAAACATTGCTGGGAGTAATTTAAAAAGACCTAAATAAATGGAAAAATTTACCATGGTCACAAGTCAAATAATTCAATATTGTTAAGATAGCAATTCTCCCCACAAGTTGATCTACAGATCTTTTTTTTTTTTTTCAATATATGAAGTTTATTGTCAAATTGGTTTCCATACAACACCCAGTGCTCATCCCAAAAGGTGCCCTCCTCAATACCCATCACCCACCCTCCCCTCCCTCCCACCCCCCATCAACCGTCAGTTTGTTCTCAGTTTTTAAGAGTCTCTTATGCTTTGGCTCTCTTCCACTCTAACCTCTTTTTTTTTTTTTTCCTTCCCCTCCTCCATGGGTTTCTGTTAAGTTTCTCAGGATCCACATAAGAATGAAACCATATGGTATCTGTCTTTCTCTGTATGGCTTATTTCACTTAGCATCACACTCTCCAGTTCCATCCACGTTGCTACAAAGGGCCATATTTCATTCTTTCTCATTGCCACGTAGTACTCCATTGTGTATATAAACCACAATTTCTTTATCCATTCGTCAGTTGATGGACATTTAGGCTCTTTCCATAATTTGGCTATTGCTGAGAGTGCTGCTATAAACATTGGGGTACAAGTGCCCCTATGCATCAGTACTCCTGTATCCCTTGGGTAAATTCCTAGCAGTGCTATTGCTGGGTCATAGGGTAGGTCTATTTTTAATTTTTTGAGGAACCTCCACACTGTTTTCCAGAGTGGCTGCACCAGTTTGCATTCCCACCAACAGTGCAAGAGGGTTCCCGTTTCTCCACATCCTCGCCAGCATCTATAGTCTCCTGTTTTGTTCATTTTGGCCACTCTGACTGGCGTGAGGTGATATCTGAGTGTGGTTTTGATTTGTATTTCCCTGATGAGGAGCGACGTTGAGCATCTTTTCATGTGCCTGTTGGCCATCCGGATGTCTTCTTTAGAGAAGTGTCTATTCATGTTTTCTGCCCATTTCTTCACTGGGTTATTTGTTTTTTGGGTGTGGAGTTTGGTGAGCTCTTTATAGATTTTGGATACTAGCCCTTTGTCCGATATGTCATTTGCAAATATCTTTTCCCATTCCGTTGGTTGCCTTTTAGTGTTGTTGGTTGTTTCCTTTGTTGTGCAGAAGATTTTTATCTTCATAAGGTCCCAGTAATTCATTTTTGCTTTTAATTCCCTTGCCTTTGGGGATGTGTCGAGTAAGAAATTGCTACAACTGAGATCAGAGAGGTCTTTTCCTGCTTTCTCCTCTAGGGTTTTGATGGTTTCCTGTCTCACATTCAGGTCCTTTATCCATTTTGAGTTTATTTTGTGAATGGTGTGAGAAAGTGGTCTAGTTTCAATCTGCATGTTGCTGTCCAGTTCTCCCAGCACCATTTGTTAAAGAGACTGTCTTTTTTCCATTGGATGTTCTTTCCTGCTTTGTCAAAGATTACTTGGCCATACATTTGTGGGTCCAGTTCTGGGGTTTCTATTCTATTCCATTGGTCTATGTGTCTGTTTTTGTGCCAATACCATGCTGTCTTGATGATTACAGCTTTGTAGTAGAGGCTAAAGTCTGGGATTGTGATGCCTCCTGTTTTGGTCTTCTTCTTCAAAATTACTTTGGCTATTCGGGGTCTTTTGTGGTTCCATATGAATTTTAGGATTGCTTGTTCTAGTTTCGAGAAGAATGCTGGTGCAATTTTGATTGGGATTGCATTGAATGTGTAGATAGCTTTGGGTAGTATTGACATTTTGACAATATTTATTCTTCCAATCCATGAGCACGGACTGTTTTTCCATTTCTTTATATCTTCTTCAATTTCCTTCATAAGCTTTCTATAGTTTTCAGCATACAGACCTTTTACATCTTTGGTTAGATTTATTCCTAGGTATTTTATGCTTCTTGGTATAATTGTGAATGGAATCAGTTTCCTTATTTTTATTTCTGTTTTCTTTCTTTATTTTCTTTTTTCTGTTGCTTCATTATTAGTATATAAGAATGAAACTGATTTCTGGACATTGATTTTGTATCCTGCAACTTTGCTAAATTCATGTATCAGTTCTAGCAGACTTCTGGTGGAGTCTGTTGAATTTTCCATGTATAATATCATGTCATCTGCAAAAAGTAAAAGCTTAACTTAATCTTTGCCAATTTTGATGCCTTTGATTTCCTTTTGTTGTCTGATTGCTGATGCTAGCACTTCCAACACTATGTTAAACAACAGCGGTGAGAGTGGACATCCCTGTCGTGTTCCTGATCTCAGGGGAAAAGCTCTCAGTTTTTCCCCATTGAGGATGATGTTAGCTGTGGGCTTTTCATAAATGGCTTTTATGATCTTTAAGTATGTTCCTTCTATCCTGACTTTCTCGAGGGTTTTTATTAAGAAATGTTGCTGAATTTTGTCAAAGGCCTTTTCTGCATCGATTGACAGGACCATATGGTTCTTATCTTTTCTTTTATTAACGTGATGTATCACATTGATTGGTTTGCGAATGTTGAACGAGCCCTGCAGCCCAGGAATGAATCCCACTTGATCATGGTGTATAATTCTTTTTATATGCTGTTGAATTCGATTTGCTAGTAACTTATTGAGAATTTCTGCATCCATATTCATCAGGGATATTGGCCTGTAGTTCTCTTTTTTTACTGGGTCTCTGTCTGGTTTAGGAATCAAAGTAATACTGGCTTCATAGAATGAGTCTGGAAGTTTTCCTTCCCTTTCTATTTTTTGGAATAGTTTGAGAAGGATAGGTATTATCTCTGCTTTAAACGTCTGGTAGAACTCCCCTGGGAAGCCATCTGGTCCTGGAGTCTTATTTGTTGGGAGATTTTTGATGACTGATTCAATTTCTTCGCTGGTTATGGGTCTGTTCAAGCTTCCTATTTCCTCCTGATTGAGTTTTGGAAGCGTGTGGGTGCTTAGGAATTTGTCCATTTCTTCCAGGTTGTCCAGTTTGTTGGCATATAATTTTTCATAGTATTCCCTGATAATTGCTTGTATCTCTGAGGGATTGGTTGTAATAATTCCATTTTCATTCATGATTTTATCTATTTGGGTCATCTCCCTTTTCTTTTTGAGAAGCCTGGCTAGAGGTTTATCAATTTTGTTTATTTTTTCAAAAAACCAACTCTTGGTTTCGTTGATCTGCTCTACAGTTTTTTTAGATTCTATATTGTTTATTTCTGCTCTGATCTTTATTATTTCTCTTCTTCTGCTGGGTTTAGGCTGTCTTTGCTGTTCTGCTTCTATTTCCTTTAGGTGTGCTGTTAGATTTTGTATTTGGGATTTTTCTTGTTTCTTGAGATAGGCCTGGATTGCAATGTATTTTCCTCTCAGGACTGCCTTCGCTGCATCCCAAAGCGTTTGGATTGTTGCATTTTCATTTTCATTTGTTTCCATGTATTTTTTAATTTCTTCTCTAACTGCCTGGCTCACCCATTCATTCTTTAGTAGGGTGTTCTTTAACCTCCATGCTTTTGGAGGTTTTCCAGACTTTTTCCTCTGGTTGATTTCCAGCTTCCAGATACACTATGATTCTAATAAAAAACTGAGGTTTCTTACTCGAAAGTGACAAATTGATTCTAAAAATTCATACAGACAAACAAAGGAACTACAATAGTCTATGTAACTTTTTAAAAAGAACAGATATGGAACAGTAACACAACCTAATTTCAAGGCTTATTTTAAAGCTATAGGAATGAACACAGGATGCTACTGGCATGATGACAGATAACTAGATCAATAAATCAGGCAAGGGCCCACATACATACATAGACAACACATTTTCAATAAGGTTCAAAGTTAATTCAAGAGTCTTTTGATCACATAGTGCTGAAACGTATGAATATAAATGTATATTCCACTGCCAGCACCTAGAAAGGGGGGTGGGGGGGAGTTGCAAGAAAGGGAGAACTCTGATCTAAAGTTTGCATCAAAAAAAAATAAAAATAAAAAAAAAAATAAAGTTTGCATCATATACAAAAAGTGAAGTCAAAATGGATCACAACCCTAAATCCAAAACCTAAAATTATAAAACTCTGATGGGGGAAAAAAAGCACAGTTCATTAATAAATAAATTGATGGACTGGGATTACATCAAAATTAAAAACTTTCACTCTTCCAAAGAGCAAAATTTCATTCTCACTTAAGAGAATGAAATCACGACCTTAAAGAGCTGGAAAAGTAACAGCAAATAAAACCCAAAACCAGAACACAGGAAATAATAAAGATCAGAGCAGAAGTCAATGCTGTCAAAACCAAAAAAAAACAAAAAAACAAACAAAAAAAACAGAATGAAACCAGAAGCTGGTTTTTTGAAAGAATTAACAAAACTGATAAAACCCTAGCCAGTCTGATCAAAACGATAAAGGAAGGGACCCAAATAAAATCAAGAATGAAAGAGGAGAGATGACAACCAACACAGCAGAAATACCAATAATAAGAATATTACAAGCAATTATACACCAATAAAATGGGAAATCTGGAAGAAATGGACAAATTTCTAGAAACATATAAACTACCAAAATTGAAACAAGAAACAGAAAATATGAGCAGACCCATAACCAGTAAAGATATAGAATTAGTAATGAAAAATCTCCCAAAAAACAAGAGTCCAGGGCCAGATGGCTTTCCAGAGGAATTCCATTGTTCCAAAAAATAAAAATGGAAGGAAAACTTCCAAACTGATTCTATGAAGCCAGCATTACCTTGATTCCAAAACCAAAGACCCCACTAAAAAGGAGAACTATAGACCAATTTCCTTGATGATGCAAAAATCCTCAACAAGATACTAGCCAACCAGATCCAACAATACATTTAAAAAAATTATTCACCACGACTAAGTGGGATTTATACCTAAGATGCAGGGCTGGTTCAATATCTGCAAAACAATCAATGTGATACATCATATCAATAAAAGACAAGAACCACATGATCCTCTCAAGAGAAGCAGAGAAAGCATCTGACAAAATACAGTATCCTTTCTAGATAAAAAACCCTCAAGAAAGTAGGGATAGAAGGATCATACCTCAAGATTATAGAAGCCATATATGAACGAGCCAATGCTAATATCATCCTCAATTGGGAAAAACTGAGAGATTTCCCCCTAAGGTCAGGAACAAGACAGGGATGTCCACTCTCACCACTGTTTTTCAACATAGTATTGGAAGTCCTAGCCTCAGCAATCAGACAACACAAAGAAATAAAAGGCATCCAAATCAGCCAGGAGGAGGTCAAATTTTCACTCTTCGCAGATGACATGATATTCTATATGGAAAACCTAAAAGATTCCACCCAAAAACTGCTAGAACTAATCCATGAATTCAGCAATGTTGCAGGATATAAAATCAATGCACAGAAATCAGTTGCATTCCTATACACCAATAATGTGGCAACAGAAAGAGAAATCAAGGCATCAATCCCATTTACAATTGCACCAAAAACCATAGAATACCCAGGAATAACTCTAACCAAAGAGGTGAAAAATCTATACACTGAAAACTATAGAAAGCTTATGAAAGAAGTTGAAAAAGACACACAAAAAAATGGAAAAATATTCCATGCTCCTGGATAGGAAAAACAAATATTGTTAAAATGTCAATACCACCCAAAGCAATCTACATATTCAATGTAATACCTATCAAAATAACCCAGCATTCTTCAGAGAGCTAGAAGAAACAATCCTAAAATTTGTATGGAACCAGAAAAGACTCCGAATAGCCAAAGCAATCTTGAAAAAGAACACCAAAGCAGGAGGCATCACAATCCCGGACTTCAAGCTGTATTACAAGGCTGTAATCATCAAGACAGTATGGTATTGGCACAAATACACTCAAATCAATGGAACAGAATAGAGAACCCAGAAATGGACCCACCAACCTGTGGCCAACTCATCTTTGACAAAGCAGGAAAGAATATCCAATGGAATAAAGACAATCTCTTCATCAAGTGGTGCTGGGAAAACTGGACAGCAACCTGCAGAAAAATGAACCTAAACCACTTTCTTACACCATACACAAAAATAAACTCAAAATGGATGAAAGACCTAAACCTAAGACAGGAAGCCATCAAAATCCTCGAAGAGAAAGCCGGCAAAAACCTCTATAACTTGGCCACAGCAACTTCTTACTCAACACGTCTCCGGAGGCAAGGGAAACAAAAGCAAAAATGAACTATTGGGACCTCATCAAAATAAAAACCTTCTGCACAGCGGAAGGAAACAAACAGCAAAACTAACAGGCAACTGACAAAATGGGAGAAGACATTTGCAAACGACCTATCAGATGAAGGGTTAGTATCCAAAATCTATAAAGAACTTATCAAACCCAACACCCAAAAAACAAATAATCCAGTGAAGACATCGGCAAAAGACATTAATAGACACTTCTCCAAAGAAAACATCCAGATGGCCAACAGACACATGAAAAAATGCTCAATATACTCATTATCAGGGAAATACATATCAAAACCACAATGAGATACCTCACACCTGTCAGAATAGCTAACACTAACTCAGGCAACAACAGATGTTGGCAAGGATGTAGAAGAAAGGATTTCGTTTGCACTGCTGGTGGAAATGCAAACTGGTGCAGCCACTCTGGAAAACAATATGGAGGTTCCTCAAAAAATTAAAAATAGAACTACCCTACAACCCAGCAATTGCACTATTAGGTATTTATCCAAGGGGTACAGGTATGCTGTTTCAAAGGGGCATACATGCCACAATGTTTATAGCAGCACTATCAACAACAGCCAAGGTATGGAAAGAGCCCAAATGTCCATCGATGGATGAATGGATAAAGAAGATGTCATATATATACACGATGGAGTATTACTCAGCAATCAAAAAGAATGAAATCTTGCCATTTGCAACTATGTGGATGGAATTAGAGGGTATTATGCTAACGAAATTAGTCAGAGAAAGACAAATATCATATGACTTCACTCATATGAGGACTTTAAGATACAGAGCAGATGAATATAAGGGAAGGGAAGCAAAAATAATATAAAAACAGGGAGGGGGACAAAACATAAGAGACTCTTAAATAGGGAGAACAAACAGAGGGTTACTGGAGGGGCTGTGGGAGGGGAGATGGGCTAAACGGGTAAGGGGCATTAGAATCTACTCCTGAAGTCATTGTTGCACTATATGCTAACTAGCTTGGATGTAAATTAAAAAATAAAGAAAAAAAATAAATCTAATGATGATGACCCCCCCCAAAAAAAAGAGAATGAAATCGCGTATCTGATAAAGAACATGTATTTAGAATATGAAGAACTCCCAAAGTAATGTGCAAAAAAACCTTGAGATATACAGATGAAAAAAAAATTAAGGACATGAAAAGATGCTGAACATCATCACTCTTAAAGAAACGCAAATTAAAACCACAATGTAACGCCATTTCACATCTATTTGAATGGCTAAATAAAAGGAATGGCCATATCAAGTGTCGATGAATTTGTGTAAAAATCAAACTCTCACATATTCCTGATGATAATGTAGAATGGTACCACCACTTTGAAAACCGTTTTTGGAAAACAGTATGAAAGTTTCTTAAGAAGTTAAATATATTCTCCCAGCCATTCTATCTTACCTATTTACCCAAAAGAAATAAAAGCATATGTCAATAAAAAGATACAACATTGTTAGTTGCTTTACTTGTAACAGCCCCAAATTGGAAACAACCTAAATGCCTATAAACAGGTAACTGGATAAACAATTTTGGTGTATGCATACAATGGAATACTACTCAACAAAAAGGAGAAACAAATTATTAATACAAATTACAACATGGGTCAAGTTCAAAATTATACTGAGCGAAGGAAGCTAAATCACTACACCATCCAAAAAAAGGGAACATTTATATCAAACTCTAGGAAACACAAACTAAAGTACAGTGTCAGAAAATATAGTGGTACTTGTATGGGCATGGAATATGGGTGTTGAAAGAGGCCGAAGGAAGAGTTACAAGGGATCCCAAGCAGAACTCTTTGAGTAGAAAGAAAAGGCAACAACCAGAAGAAAATTATGAAAGGAGAAAATTCCATAGATAAAGCAAACATATAACAAAGGTAGTAGATTAATCATTTATAAAAGCAGCACAGAGGTTGAAACAGAAAAACAGTAAAATCAATTACATCCACAAAAATCAGTCAAGGCATACACAAAATAAAAGATGTAAAGATGACATCACATACCTAAAATGTGGAAGGAGGAATAAAAATTTAATGCTTTTAGAATGTGTTTGCATTTAAGTGACCATTAACTCAATATAAACTGCTATACGTGTAAGATGTTATATATGAACATAATGGTAACCACAAACCAAAACCTTTAATAGATACACAAAAAAATAAAGAGAATGGAATCCAAGCATAACACTAAAGAAAACCATCATACCAGGAAGGAATAGAACAAGAGAAAAAGAAGGAACGGAGAAAAACTATAAAAACAACCGGAAAGCAAATAAGTACATACCTATCAATAATTACTTTAAATATAAATGGAAAAAAAATTCCAATCAAAAGACACTAGATGACTGAATGGATAAGAAAAACAATACCCATTATATGCTGCCTACAAGAGACTCACTTCAGACCTAAACCCATGTACAGACTGAAAGTGAAGAAGGGCTGGAAAAACATATACCATGCAAATGGGAGTGAAAAAAAAAAAAGCCCAGGTGCCTTATAACAAACAAAAGAGACTTCAAAACAGATTATAGCAAAAAATAGAAATAAAATAGAAAATAAAACAGACTGTAGCAAGAGAAAAAGAAGGGCACTACGTAATGATAAAGAGAACAATACAAGAGGATATAACAATTGTAAATATCTATGCACCCAACAGAGTAGCACCTAAATGCATAAAGCAATTATCAAAAGACATAAAAAGGGAAACTGACAGTAATACAGTAATAGTAGGGGACTTTGGCACCCCACTTACATCAATATATAGATCAGCCAGACAGAAAATCAAGGAAACAGTGATTGAAAGACATATTAGGCAAGATGGACATAACAGATATTTACAGACATTCCAACCAAAACCAGCAACATATACATTCTTTTCAAGTCCACATGGAACATTCTACAAGACAGATCATGTTAGGCTATAAAACAAGTCAATAAATTTAAGAAGACTGATATCATATCAAGCATCTTGTCCAACCACAACAGCATGAAACTAGAAATCAATCACAAAGGGCGCCTAGGTGGTTCAGTTGGCTAAGCATCTGACTTCGGCTCAGGTTATGATCTCACAGTTCGTGAGTTCAAACCCTGTGTTGGACTCTGTGCTGACAGCTCAGAACCTGGAGACTGCTTCACATTCTGTATGTGTCTTTCTGCCCCTCCCCCACTTGTGTTTTCTCTCTCTCTCTCTCTCTCTCTCTCTCTCTCTCTCAAAAATAAATACACATTAAAAACAATTTTTCTAGGGGAGCACCTGGGTGGTTCAGTTGGTTAAGCGACCAACATTGGCTCAGGTCATGACCTTGTGGTTTGAGAGTTCAAGCCCCAGGTCGGTTTCTGTGCTGACAGCTTAGAGCCTGCAGTCTGCTTTGGATTCTGTGTCTCCCTCTCTCTCTGCCCCTACCTGACTTGTGCTCTCTCTCTCTCAAAAATAAACAAACATTAAAAAAAAAATTTTTTTTTAAAGCAATCACAAGAAGGAATCTGGAAAGAACACACATACATGGAGGCTAAACAACATGCTACTAAGCAATGAATGGGTCAACCAAGAAACCAAAGAAGAAATAAAAAAATACACAAAGACAAATGAAAATGAAAACACAGTGGTCCACAATCTTTGGGACACAGGAAAAGCAATTCTAAGGGAGAAGTTTACAGCAACACAGGTCTACATCAAGAAATAAGAAAAATCTCAAACAATTCAACCTTACAAAGAATTCAACCTTACACCTAAAATTAGGAGCTAGAAAAAAGAACAACCAAAGCCCTAAGCTAGCAGAAGGAAGGAAATAGTAAAGATTAAAACAGAAAAAAGAGAAAAGATTAAAGCAGAAATAGAGGATTAAAAAGTAAAAGTAAGATCAATGAAACCAGGAGCTGATTCCTTGAAAAGATAAACATTGATAAGCCTTTAGCCAGACTCATCAAGAAAAAAAGATAAAGGCTCAAATAAATATTTCAGAAATAAAGGAGAAATAACAACTTACACCACAGAAATACAAAGAAGCATGCCAATAAATTGGACAATCTAGGAGAAATTGATAAATTCTTAGAAACATATTATCTTCCAAAATCAGGAATAGAAAACCTGAACAGACCAATTACTAGTAAAGAAAGTGAATCAGTAATCAAGACTCCCAACAAACAACAGTACAATACTACACGCTTTCAAAAGGCAAGTTCTAGCAAACATGAAGAGCTAATACTTATTCGTCTCAAGCTATTCCAAAAAAATAGAAGAGAAAGAAAAACTTCTAAATTCATTCTACAAGGCCAGCATTATTACCCTGATACCAAAACCAGGCAAAGACACTGCAGAAAAAGACAACTACAGGCCATAATCTCTGACAAAAATGGATGCAAAAATCCTCAACAAAATATTAACAAACTGAATTCAACAAAACATTAAAAAAGCAATTCACCACAATCAAGTAAAGTTTAGGTATGGAAGGGTGGTTCAATATTCGCAAATCAATGTGACATCACATTAACAAAAGAAAGGATAAAAACCATATGATCATCTCAGAAAAAGCATTTGACAAAATACAACACCCATGCATGATACAAATTCTCAACAAAGCAGGTTTAGGTGGAACATATCTCAACATAATAAAAGCTTTATGTGGAAAACCCACAGCTAACATCATATTCAATGGTAAAAAAACTGAGAGCCTGTCCTCAGATTAGGAACAAGACGAAGATATCCACCCTAGCACTTTTATTCAACATAGTACTGTAAGTCCTAGCTGCAGCAATCAGACAAGAAAATGATATAAAAGGCATCCACTGGTAAAGAAGAGTAACTCATTATTTGTAGATGACATGATACTATATATAGAAAACCCTAGACTCCACCAAAAAAAACTATTAGAACTGATAAATTAACAGTAAAGTTGCAACACACAAAATCAATATACAGAAATCTGTTCCATTTCTACAAAGTAGCAGAAAGAGAAATTAAGAAAACAATCCCATTTACAACTTTACCAAAAAGAATAAAATACCTAGGAATAAACTTAACCAAGGAGGTGAAAGACCCGTACTTTGAAAACTATAAAACACTGATGAGAAAGTGAAAGTGACAAACACAAATGGAAATCTATTCCATGCTCACAGGTTGGAAGAATCAATATCATTAAAATGTCCATACTGCCAAAAACAATCTACAGACTCAATGCAATCCTTATCAAAATACCAACAGCATTTTTCATAAAACCAGAACAAATAATACTAAAATTTGTATGGGACCACAAAAGACCCTGAATAGCCAAAGCAATCTTGAAAAATAACAACAAAGCTGGAGGTATCATAATCCCAGATTCCAAGATACATTACACAGCTGCAGTAATCAAAACAGTATATAGTACTAGCACAAAGACACACAGACCAATGAAACAGAACTGAGAGCCCCGAAATAAACCCATGCTTATATATTCAATTAACCTACAACAAAGGAGGCAAGAGTATACAATGGGGAAAAGACAAGTCTCTTCAATAAATGGTGCTAGGAAAACGGGACAGCTACATGCAAATGAATAAAACTGAACCACTTTCTTACCCCATACACAAAAATAACCTCAAAATGGATTAAAGACCTAAATGTGAGATGGACAAAACTCCTAAAAGAAATCATAGGCGGTAATCTCTTGGACATCAACCTTAGCAAACACATTTATGGATATGTCTCCCAGGTAAGGGAAACAAAAACAGAATTAAACTATTGGAACTGTACCAAAATGAAGAGCTTTCGTACAGCAAAGGAAACCATCAACAAAACAAAAGATAACCTACTGAATAAGAAAAGATACTGGCAAATGATATATCCAATAAGAGATTAATATCCAAAACACATGAAGAAGTTCTACAACACCCCCCCCCCAAAAAAAAAAAAAAAACCCAAATAACCAGATTAAAAAACAGGCAGAGGACTTGAATAGACATTTTTCCAAAGAAGACATACAGATGGGCAACAGGCACATGAAAAGATGTTCAGCATTGCTAATCATCAGGGAAATGCAAGTTAAAACCACAATGAGATATCGCCTTACACCAATCAGAATGGCTAAAACCAGAAAGAATTAACAAATGTGGAGAGAAACGAACCCTCGTGGACTGTTGATGAGAATGTAAATTGATACAGCCACTGTGGACACCAGTGGTGGAAGTTCCTCAAAAATTAAAAATAGAAATACTATATGATCCAGCAATTCCACTACCCAAAAAAAAACAATAACAGAACTGAAAAGATATATCCATCTGTGGGACTCCTGGCTGGCTCAGTCAGGAGATGCAGCTCTTGATTTCAGGGTTGTAAGTCTGAGCCCCACATTGCTGTAGAGATTAGTTAAAAATATAATCAGAAAGATGGGGCGCCTGGGTGGCTCAGTTGGTTAAGCGTCCGACTTTGGCTCAGGTCACAATCTCACGATTTGTGGGTTCAAGGCCCGCGTCAGGCTCTGTGCTGAGAGCTTGCTGAGAGCCTGGAGCCTGCTCCAGATTCTGTCTCCCTTTCTCTCTGCCCCTGCCCCGCTCACACTCTGTCTCTGTCTCTCTCAAAAATAAATAAACACTAAAAATAAATAAAATAAAATAAAATAAAATAAAATAAAATAAAATAAAATAAA
>NW_024412449.1:1334781-1407238 GCF_014898765.1 Herpailurus yagouaroundi | reverse complement strand
AAATAAAATAAAATAAAATAAAATAAAATAAAATAAAATAAAATAAAATAAAATAATAAAATCAGAAAGAAATAAAGAGGGAGGGAGGGGAAGGGAGGGAGGGAGGGAGGGAGGGAGGGAGGGAAGAAGAAAAGACACACGCATCCTTGTTTATCACAGTATTACTTACAACAGCCAAGACATGGATGCGACCCAAGTATCCATCAATAGATGAATGGGTAAAGAAAATGCAGTGTATATACTATAATGGAATACTACTCGGCTATAAAAAGAATGAGATCTTGCCATTTGAAACAACATGAATGAACCTAGAGGGTATGGTGCTAAGTGAAGTAAGTCAGAAAGAGAAAGACAAAAGATAAGTCAACAGGCAGTAAGTCTCCTCCTGCCAAAATTAAATCTTACTAAGATGGTCACTCTCAGAAGCAAATATCTATTTATATCAAGCTTCAGAATGTTCATTTTGTATGAATCTCTGCTTATGACCTTGCCACCTAATTTGTTTCAAAATTCCAATTTCGGCAACAGATTCCAATGGCAGGGAAGTTCCTAAGGACTGAAGAGCAATTTAAGGGTCTTTTTTATTTTGTTCAGTAAAACTAAAAAACTCTTACAGGGGGAGGAAATAGTAAAGTAGTGTGTATAGAGTTTGAAAAATCCAACAGTATTTCAATCTCTGAAGGGATAAATAAACTGTGGTATATCCATACAATGGAGTAGTACTCAGAAATAAAAAAAGAACTACTGATATGTACAATGTGAATGGACCCAAAGGCATTATACTCAATGAAAAACCCCACACCCAAAAGTTTACATACTCTCTGATTCCATTTATATAATATTCTCAAAATTATGATGATGGAGAACACATCAGGGGTTGCTAGATGCTAACGAGATAGCAAGAGGGAGGAGTTTGCTTGTGGTGATGCAACAGTTCTGTTTCCTAATTGTGGATATAGTTACATGAATCTATGTATTTGATAAAATATCACAGGATATATACTAGGAAAAAAAAGTTTATCTAAAAACTGCTGCCTACAGTTAATAGTATTGTACCAATGTTCATTTCCTGGTTTGCTAATACACTACACTTATGTAAGATGTTATCATTAAAGAAAGCTGGGTGAAGAGTACCCAGGAACTCTACACAATTTTTGTAATTTCTTATAAATCTAAAACTGTTTCATAATAAAAAGTTTAGGGGCGCCTGGGTGGCGCAGTCGGTTAAGCGTCCGACTTCAGCCAGGTCACGATCTCGCGGTCCGGGAGTTCGAGCCCCGCGTCAGGCTCTGGGCTGATGGCTCAGAGCCTGGAGCCTGTTTCCGATTCTGTGTCTCCCTCTCTCTCTGCCCCTCCCCCGTTCATGCTCTGTCTCTCTCTGTCCCAAAAATAAATAAATGTTGGAAAAAAAAAAAGTTTAATAAACATAACAAAAAGAAAACAGACAATGTAGAGAGAAAAAGAGCAAAACAATAATTAATAAACTCTGATTTGAAAAAAAATATTATAACCATAAAACAAGGACAGGGATATTGTTTTTAAAAAAATAGAGAATGAGCAGTCTTAGAAATTCAAAACACAACAGCAGAAGCTTTAAAGGATTACTCGAAGAACTGAAAGATAATATTGGGAATAAAAGACAAATAATAGAAAATAAAGAGAGAAAGGATGAGAAAATTAGAGAATTAATCAATGAGGTCAACATTCAAATAATATATGTTCAGAGAGAACAGAGAAAATGGAGGGAAATGATACATGAAAAATCTCCAGAAGTAACTGATATTACTAAGCACTGGAAGTAACTGATATTAATAAGCACTGCTGCTGGTATCCAAGAGAAACTAGTTGTAATAAATACACAAAAAGTAAAATATCTATAAAGTGAATGATATTCATTTCTGTGTGGCACCCTTATGTAGTACACACATATTACAACCTTATGTGAAAGCACTTTCCTAGTTTGAGCAATTATATTGCCTATATTTAAACACTTCCAGCAACTAACATCATAACCTGGTGCATCTTATTAATGTTTGTTGAACTTAGCTGAAGTTTCAGGGTACATATAATATCTAAGCGTTTCCCTTCACTGGTTGCTTATTCTTTGCTGTGTGTGTGTGTGTACAGGGATACAAAGCTTTACAGCTTATAAGGTGTTTTAAACATTTAATCAAGCTTTTAACATATACCATTTCTTAAAAGTGAGGTTAGCATCCTTGTAAATTTTGCATTAGATGTTCCTATCCATTAGCCTGTCCTTAAAACAGCAGTATTTTAGGGGCGCCTGGGTGGCGCAGTCGGTTAAGCATCCGACTTCAGCCAGGTCACGATCTCGCAGTCCGGGAGTTCGAGCCCCGCGTCAGGCTCTGGGCTGATGGCTCGGAGCCTGGAGCCTGTTTCCGATTCTGTGTCTCCCTCTCTCTCTGCCCCTCCCCCGTTCATGCTCTGTCTCTCTCTGTCCCAAAAATAAATAAAAATCGTTGAAAAAAAAAAATTAAAAAAAAAAAAAAACAGCAGTATTTTAAAGCCTATTTTTATTTTGGGGAAAAACTAAGTTTTTATTACTATAACAAGTATCATATTTTATGTTTTAGTTTTTTTAACTAAGCCTTTTAAATGATTTCATATTAATATGTTTTTAAGCACTTAATCTGTGTAAGCTGTTTATAGTTTTTAAGGTGTTAAGAGATTCAAAACCATGACTCATGGACCACTTGCAACCCATTACTTGATTTTGTAAATAAAGTTTTATTAAAACACAACTATGCCCATTCGCTTATACATTGTTATGACTGTTTTCACTCTATAATGGCAAAACTGAGTGGTTGTAATGGATACTGTGTAGTCCACAGAGTCAAAAATATTTACTATTTAACCCTTTACAGAAAATGTTTCCCATTTCTACATTAAGTGTCAGTAACTGTGATGATATAAGAAATGCTATCAAATTTCTAAGTCTATTTTCAACAAATTTAATGCAAATTTCTCTCATCTTCTGCCCCACCCCCTTTTGTCAATTAGCCTTTCTATAAGCTTTTTTTCTGCTCAGTATATTGTCAGTTTCCCAAGGAACAAAGGCTAATTACTGAAAAGGGAAGCTCTCAACTGAGGACTGAGCTATGGTCTCAAAGGTCATCTGTAAGTCTGTTGTTTAATCCATTTTTCCCATAGAAATATTTTAAATGTTACTTAAATCCCAGATTTCCCCACTAAAGACAACTTTAGCAAGAAATACAGCCCAAGAGTAGTTTTAATATGAGTCCTAAATCCTAACATCTTTCTCTTCCTAAAAAATCCCATTGTTAGATTGTCAACAAGTCTAGTAAGGCAGCTCCAGGGAACAACAAGCAGCAAGAAAGTTCAACAGAAAAAAGTACCCTTGTACACTGTTGGTGGGAATGTAAATTGGTGCAGCCATAGTGGAAAGGGTTCCACAAAAAAATGAAGGTATGAAGATTCCTCCAAAAATTAAAAACACAATTATTCTATGATCGATCCAACAAGGTGGAATCCAACAATTCCACTGCTGTGTATTTATCCAAAGAAAATGAAAACAGTAATTCACAAAGATATATGCACCCCAAGTTTACTGATTATTTACAATAGCCAAGATAGGGAATCAACCCAAGTGTTCACTGATGGATAAAGAAGATGTGGTATGTATCCACGGTGTATACATACATACATACATACATACATTCAAGGGACTGTTACTCAGCCATCAAAAAGAATGAAATCTTGCCATTTGTCACAATGTGGATGGAACTAAAGTGTATTATGCTAAGTGAAATAAGTCAGAGGAAATCAAATATATGATTTCACTCATATGTGAAATTTAAGAAACACAACAGATGAACATAGAGAAAGGGAAGGAAAAATAAGATGAAAACAGAGAGGGAGGCAAACCATAAGAGACTCTTAAATATGGAGAACAAACTTGGGGGTTACTAAAGGGGAGGTGAGTCGGGGGGTGCGTTAAATGGTCGATAGGCATTAAGGAGGGCAATTGTTGGCATGAGCACTGGGTGTTATATATAAGTGATGAATCACTGGGTTCTACTCAAACCAATACTACACTGTATGTTAACGAACTTGAATTTGAATGAATGAATGAATGAATGAATGAATAAAGGGCTTTTGCTGTTGACACCAGTTAACTGTAAATTACATAATCTAATTTATGTTAGATCAAGTGGACAATGCAAGAAAGGATGCAAAGGTAGAATCAAGTGACCAATTCAGAGGCTATTGCAAATAATCCAGGTGAGAGCTAAAAGCAACTGGGACCAGAGTTGTAGCAGCAAACATGGCAGAGTGGACTAGCCTAGATATTTTGAAGAATAAGACTCTGAAATTTCAGTGGTGCCTAGGTGGCTCAGTCGGTTAAGTGTCCAACTTCGGCTAGGGTCATGATCTCACAGTTCGTGGGATCGAGCCCTGAACTGGGCTATGCACTGACACTTTGGATCCTCGGTTTCCCCCGCCCCCATCTTTGCCCCTCCCCTGCTCATGCTCTCTCTCTCTCTCTCTCTCTCAAAAATAACATTTAAAAAAAGACTTTGAAATTTCAGAAATCAAATGTAGGATATGAGACAGAGGAGTCAAGGAGGACTTTATGATTTTGGTCTGAGCAGCTGAAAGAATGGAAGTTCCATTTCCTGCATGAGAATGACAGTGGGAAGCTTAGGTTTGAAAAGGATACATATATCATAGACATGTTAAAGAATGAGATGTTTATTCAACATCCAATGCAGACATCAAATAAGGAGTTAGACACATAAGTCTAAAGTTCCGGGGAAAGGTCCGGGTCAGAGATAAAAATTTAAGAATTGGAATCTCCAAATATTTGACATTCTCAAGCAGCTCCCTACCATAGAAAATTATAAAGTAGCTTTAAAATATAGCTAACCACTATTAAAAACTGCACAGATCTAAATTAATGGTCAGATATATTTTGTATCTATTAATTAGTCATTCATTCAACAAATATATACTGAGTACTTTATGCCAGTTGCTATTCATGACTGCGAGTAATATTATAATGCATACATAATCACATACTGTTAAAGGTGCTTCAAAAATTACTATTTTTAAAAACCTTTTGGAGCACCCATCCTACTTATTACTAAAGGGGGGAAATAAAACAGTGGGAAAAAAGGTATGAAATACAAATACAAGATTTCATTTTAGAAATATATATCAAATTGTGAATATTTTAACTAATTAGTTTCACAAAACACCTTTCTAGAGAGAAATTATAGCAACTCCACAATCATATTTCCAAATGTCCTTTTGAAAACAGACTTATTCCATTAAATTCCCTTCTCTATGCCTCATGCTAAAATTTTAAGCAGTAAAAGAATTAAAATTAACAATCTAGGCAGCTCTTTCTGCCCATGGGTCCTGTCTCCATGCTTCAATAAAACCACCTTAAAAAAATAAATAAAAATTAAATTAAATTAAAAATCTAAACTACCCTGCTAAACTAAACTAGATTGATAAAATTAAAGAATGAGAGAATTTACATCAGAGGCCTTTTGACACCGGGCATTCAATATGCCTAAGTATTATCATGAGAAATAACTATAGAAACACAGAATCTAAGTTCAGGAAAACCCTTTTAGAAATGTAATCTAAACACCTATCTCGTTTCTGAATCTCATCTACCAAGTTCTCATGAATTGGCTGACCTATTGCTGTTAATGACAGGGAAGGGTAACTTGTTTTTTTTTTTAAACAGTTTTGTTCCACCTTTGGAAAGCTCTGACTTAGACGGTTTTTCTTAACATTAAAGCTTAATTAAACCTTGTCATCCAACCCTAGTTCAGGGCTTTGGGCCAGTTAATTCTTTGTTGTGGGGGAACTGTCCTGTGCCTTGTAGGATGTTTAGTAGCACCCCTGGCCTCCACCCACTAGGTATGAGTAGCACTCCCTCTTCCCAGTTGTTAACAACCAAAAATGTCTTTCAGACATTGCCACAGCCAAATGAGGGGCAAAATCATGCCTCTAGTTGACAACCACTGTCCTAGCCCTATCTACTAGGACCAAATAACAATAACAACAACACTAAGATCTAAGCAGTTAATACATGCCAGGCACAATTCTGAGCACCTTACATATATTTTCATTTAATCCTCAAAACCATCCCCAGTTGAGAAAATGGAAGCTTTATTTTTGAGAGACAGAGAGAGACCGAGCATGACTGGGGGAGAGGCAGAGAGAGAGGAAGACACAGAATCCCAAGCAGGCTCCAGGCTCCAAGCTGTCAGCACAGAGCCCAACACCGGGGCTCGAACCCACAAACAGTGAGATCATGACCTGAGCCGCAGTCAGATGCCCAACCAACTGAGGCACCCAGGCTCCCCAAGAAAATGGTAGCTTTAGAAGCTAAGGAATTCACCTAAAATTAGGTGCAAATAGCAAATTAAGTGGCAGGTCTGAGATGGGAACGAAGCAGTTCAATTTTAGAGCTCATGCCTTCAATCTCAAACAAGTCTGACTCAAACCAAGTCAAATGTCATTTCCAAAGGGCAAATCTTCACATATCTGAAGATGCCTCTTATAACGAGATTCCTTAATATCAATCAGGGTTGCCCCCAAGACCTCTAATCAGTTCCTTAAACTTACAAGGTTTCTAACTTCTTCACATCCTTCCTCTGAATATACATAGAACTGAAGACAATAGTTTGGTGTACAGCAGAGTGGCTCTAGCCTTCTTTTCCATTAATTATGATGGTTTTTTAGTGGGGAGGGTGGGGGAGAAAATGGGATGATGGCAGTTATATTGTACTTTTGTATCAAGTTTACTGCCAAAAACCACCCCCAGGTCTTTTCCATGTGCAGTGTTTTAAAGCCATGCTAACTTAATGTATGTTAGTGTTTTTCAGGTCTTACGTAGATTTCCAAAAAGAAAATTCATTTTAATTTAGTCCAACAATACCAACTCAGAGATCATACTGGATCATTTAATTGATCATGCACTGTCCTTCTTTGTTCATGGTCACCTATAAATTTGTTAATTTGCCTTTTCCAGATGTGCAACGAGACAAAGCAAAGAACAAAGCCACCTTCCAAGATCAGTAATCTTGGGTAGGGTCATTCAAAATTGAAATCATGTTAACATAATCAACTTGTAGCTAACTCATTTTTCCTTCACCATACACCCAAGGATATAAAAAAAGACTTTACCAAAAACGAAGCTTAAGTCCAAATACATTATATTGCTACTAGTCAAACAACTGCATCAGAAAAAAAATCAAAGTTGCTCTGACCATCTATTTTTAGATGGTCCCATTCTGGATCATTTTTAACCTATTTTTCTTCAAGTTAGTCATCAAACTACCCTTTCATTTTTTGTTCTAAAATCTTCTACTTCTCAAAATCAGACCTAGATTCCCCTATCTTTTAGTACTTCTTGTATTCTAAAACCTTTAGAACCCACAAATACCAATAAGCTTAAAATTTTATAGGCATTTCCTTTTGTAAAGGTTAAGATGTTTCAACTAGCTGAGAAGGTAATCCATTTAACTAGATGCATTCTTTATCTCTATCCCCATGTTGTCTTTTATGTCCTTCATAGCAATGTTTGCTTTATTATGTATTATTGGTGGTAGTGGTGGTTTGTTCTTCCTCTTTAAAAGAGAAGCTTCCTAAGAGCTAAGGGATTTTTTCTCTTCCTTCATCGCTAGGCATTATTATTACACTTTCCTTGATTACCTTTTTAAATGTATTATAAGAAACCCTTTGGTTGGTCTTAGCATTTTTTAAACATCTCAGCTCATTTGAGCTCCTGCTTTCCTAATTTTCATAAAGATTTATTTTTTATAAACTTTATTATGGCAATCTTAGCTATTTGCTCTGTTTTAAAAGTAGTGCATATCTTTAAAGAGTTTATTGTGTAATCACACTAAGGATCTTTTTCCGTCCAAAAAAATATCAAAATTACATTTTTACTTAACTCCCTAAGACATTATTCCTTTTTAAGAGAAATTTATCCTATAGAATCATGATGATCTTTTCTCTAATCAAAAGTTGGGAAAACTCAAATTGGCAAGTTAAAAAATATATACACACAAAACACTATGCAGTTCTTAAGAATTATGCTATAAAAGACTATTTCGTGACAAAGGGGATGTTCATGATTGTTTAAAAAAAGGGTTATATAACAGTATATACAGTAGTAATAATTCAAAACCACTTTTAAAGATATATGTGATTTTATATTTTTATGTACACAAAAAAAGGTTAGATGCAAAAATAAAGTATATTTCTTTTGATCACAGCATAACATTTTTGTTTTCTTCTATGTGCTTTCTATATTTATAAATTCATGTAATGAATATGTATCACTTTTACAATAACACAGGCATTATTATTTTAAAAGAACCAACAAAACCAAAGAAAATATTCTATAAAGTATTAGACAAAAAGGTCTAGCTTGAGATTTCTGCTTTTATAACTCTATTTCTAAAACAAGCTTAGAAAAACATTTCTGGTCACCAAACCACAAAAAAAGCCAACACAAGATACCAGTTAGCCTAAATATATAAATAAGTCATTACAACCATTAAGATGACCATTCAAACTTTTAAAAATTAAATGGGGGGAAATCACAAGGATTTCCCGTCATTTCAAGGAAAGTCTGTTATGAACCATTTAAAATCATTAAAAACAAAAAAAAATGTTAAAATGTATATTCTCCCCCCCACCCCAACCCCCACAAAATGAAGGGTCAGTAGGCTAGGGATAATGAAGACAAAAGAAAAAAAATTAGTCAAATTGTTTAATACCGAGCTAAAATTTCCAAATATAAATAAAGTAAGCAATGTCACCTGTTAAGATTGAAAATCTCATAACAAGAACAATTATCTTTACTTATAAATTCTGTGTGGTTGAAAATAAATTTGCAATAATCCAAAAACTTATCTGATTTACTCTCTATTTCAATGGCAGCATCTTATTCAGAGTCTACGTTCTAAAAGACTAGGAAAAAAGTCATTTTAACCAATTAAAAGTCATCATTCAAATGTATTCAGTTTTGTAAAATACTACTACATGTAAGTGGTTCAACTAATGATTAATTCACCCAAAAGTAAAAATGCATTTACCCCCTTCTTTAGGAAATTATTTCAATGATTTTATTTGTATATCTTGAATTTAATTTTCAAACATATTAAAAATATTATTTTAAATTAGCCTTTCCTTAAATTTTATGATATTCATAAAAAACAATACCAAACATAATGCATTCTCAAGTTACATGAAGATTCTACTAACACTTTAAACGAAATAAAAAACAAAGCATCAAACCCATGAAAACAGTAAAAACACACTCAATTTATTTTAAATAACTTGCCATTAAGCTGACAAGACATATGATCTTTTCATCCAGAAAAGTAAATGATCATAATGAAATAAAGGCCAAACATCTTTCTCAATCTCTCTCATAGTCATAGATGTATAGAATTATAACCCAGTGATAATCATGTAATAAATGAATACACACCTTACTTTAGTATATGCCAAGGTAGACACACAAAAACAAGAAAAAAATTCTGAAATCAGAGTATAAAGGGACTCTGCTTTTTCAAACAATGCAGCACTGAAAGCCAGGTCAGCATCCTTGGGCATTACTAGGAAACTTTAGCACATCTGATATTTCCATCATCTTCAAGATTCTTCTGAACATCAGAAAATATGCAGTCTCCCCCTACCTCACCTGTCCACAGACTTCCTCTAGCTTTCCTCCCTCTACTATGTAATAATGCTATTGCGGTTATTTAGGCTGCAAATGTTCAGAGACACAACCCCCTCTACATATTAATTCAGTTCATTTTCTCACAGACACTGACTCAGCCGTGGGTTGTGCAGCACTGACGTTTCTAACCAAACAGCATCGTGTGAGCTGTGATCATCCCATTTCTCCATCTCTGTGCAGTGATTGGATATTGTAATTGATAGACAGGCTGAAGAAAACTCAGGAGATGAGGGCTTAGTGATATGTAGCTATGTTGCCAAATGCCATCTGTAATGCTAATTCTAGCTCTGCCAGCTTGCCAGGTTTTAGAAAACTAGGATGCAGCTAACTTTCTTCTTTTCCTTTCAATATCTTATTGTGTACTCATTCTGGACAGTAAAGCTTTTCTTTAAAAAACAAAGGAAAAATATTCTGTGTACTTTAAGAATCCACTCAAGAACTATTCTTTAAAGTAACCAAACTTTTCTATTTCTAAACTGAGACTACAAAGTGGCTTAAAAAGGAAACTGTAAAGCTCAATCTTCACGCAGTCTCAGAAGAAATGAGCATGCGTACTTGTATGTGGGAATGAAACCTTGCAGCAAAGTCTGATATTGAATGTATGATACGTTTATCTTTAGTAACCTGAGCAGACTGCAGCTCTGAGTTTTAAATAGTTGTATTTAACCCAATTCAAATATTCAAGAGCTTTTAATAAGCATATTGTCAATCTAGCCATTTTAATGCTAGTTGTACAGAAAAGGTGTTCTTTTTCCTTTTTAAATACAAAAACTATTGTAATTTATAAAGAAAGCTGCTGCAATTCAGGCCAAATACACTTCAGCTGAAATGGATCTTTCAGCAAGCTACAAGGGCCTCTACACAAATATTAACTACACAACTACTCAAAAAGAAACAAAGTTCAGTAATTTATTAACCCATTTATTTGTATGCACTTGCTTAAGCCAGAGGGAAGAGACACCCTAAAGTACATCCATGTTGAGATTAGCTTCCTTGTCTTGTCTTTTATATCACAATGCTATACATACCAAATCTACATTCAAAAGAAAATTCAGAGAAGAAAGTACCTTAAAGTTTATTAGATGGAAATGAAACCACAAGGCAATGCCCACTAAACCCTCAAACCTCACTGGTAAGCATACCTATATAGTCACTATTGTTATTACTTTTAGAATTCAAGAAATTTATTTTTACACTTGCCAGTAAAGGTGGGGGAGAAAAAAAGACTGACAAATACATGCAATTCCAAAATGGGAATAGAACAAAATATAAGTTTAAACAAGACAACTTTTTAAATTATGTGTAAAAACTGAATCACTAAGAAATAAGGAATGCTCATTTCTTTGCTGCTAAAGACTGAAGGTTTGTGCCCCCCCCCCCCCAATTCACGTATTGAAATGTATTCCCCCAATGTGATAGTATTTGGAGGTAAGGAGGTAATTAGGTTGAGGACAAAGCCCTCATGAATTGGATTCGTACTTTATAAAAAAGACCCCAGAGGATTCCTAGCCCCTTCTACCATGTGAGAACACAGCAAAGAGAGAGTTGTCTGAACCAGGAAGGGAGCCCTTATTAGATATCAAATGTGCCAGCACCCTAATCTTGGACTTCCTAGCCTCCAGAACCATAATGAAATAAATTTGTTTACAAGTCACTTGATCTACAGTATTCTCTTATAGCAGCATGAACAGACTAAGACATTTACTTTTTATAAATTTAAATCCCCAACTCAGTTTCAGGTGGCAACATGACCATCTATATTTCTTAGCCTCTATGATCCAGAGATGACCATATGACATAGTTCTAGCCAACGATTTATAAGTAGATGCCTGCCTGCTAGAAATTTCTGAAAATTTTAATTTCCTAATACAAATGAAACCCCTTTCCCATTGCCCCCTTCTCCCTTCTCCCTCATTCTTGTCTGGAAGGTGGACATGATGGCTGGAGCCATCTTGCAATCATGAGAAAAAACAAAGAATATCAGAGATTTTTGATCCTAATATACTTAAGCCACTAAATCCACATCAAGTATTGCCTACTTGTGAACTTACAGAAAAGAAAAACAAACCTCTAACTTTAACCAGTGTTTAGTCTGGCTTTCTTTCACTTAAATATCCCTAAATAAAATACAAAAGATTAAAAAAAAAAAACAAAAAAAACAAAAAACGATGAGAGTAGGTAGAAGCATAAATGAAACCCAACTGGTCATGAGTTGATACAACCTGAAGTTGAGAGATATGTACAGAGGAGTTTATTATACCCGTTTTCTCTACTTTGCATATATTTAAAATGTACCATAATAAGTTATCAACATTTTTAAAAATAAAAAGAATAAGAAACTTGGTTATAAATTTTAACTTTGCCATTTAGAATTTGGATGGTCTTGGGCAAGTTTATTAACATCATTTTTTTTCATCTGTCAAATGGGGACAGTAATACTTACTATTCATAGAGCTCCACCTTCTAATCTAGTCACAGTTACCTACAGAAAGTCCCTGGCAGGAATGTCCTCCATCTACCTAATCATCCAAAGATTAGTTCAAGTGTCATTTTTACCCACTCAAGTTGATACTGAATCCATCTCTGAACTCTTATTTTACTACAACTCACTACCACAGTTCGGTGCCCTGTTGTCCTCTAATTGCTCCACGTGTGGATATTAAAGCATTCCATGCTGGTACCCTGACAAAGTTTTTTTTTTTTAAGTTCATTTTATTTATTTTGAGAGAGAGTGCATGCACACACATGCATGTGGAGGGGCAGAGAGAGGGAGAAAGAGAATCCCAAACAGGCTCTGTGCTATCAGCACAGAGCCCAACACGGGGCTTGATCTCACAAACCACGAACTCAGGACCTGAGCAGAAATCAAGAGTCAGTTGCTTAACCAACTAAGCCACCCAGGCAAGCTGAACCCTGACAAACTTCTGAATCTCTCCTGCAATGAGTACAAGTTCTTAACATCTAATATTTGCTGATTGTTAGTTTTTAAAATCTCCCAATTAATTTAATATCGATTCCAAAAAAATGCCATTTTTAAAAAGTCAAATTGTATACATTTTTGAAGTATCCTAAGTCATATGTTCCTAAGTGTATAAGATCAAGAGGTCTCTAAAAGTAAGCTATTTTTCCTTGGGCAGAATTTCCATAAATGTGGTTAAAATAAGCCCAAAGGAGTTCACAGTCTTTTCATTTAAAACAAATAATGTATTGGTATTTTTTTTTCTATTTCTCTTTAATAGTTTTCACTGAAACAACCAATATTGATGCAGTCTATGTGAAAAAAAGCATCAAAAAGTTACTGATGCTATAGCTATCAAGAAGAGCTATGATATTTATCACTGAGATACAGGAATGGAAAAAAATACTGTTAGTTTTTGTAAATTTTCCTCATTGTATGCATGCACCTTTTATAAAATAAACAATAGCTTATTTTTACCTATATATGAAGTCACCATTTCACATATAATGTAGTACTGTACATTAGTAAAAAAATATTAAGAACTAGAAAGGATAACATAGAATTCACCTGGAAAATGTATACAACATAGCAGATATAAATAGCCCACACTTAATGAGATAAAACTAATTTCTCTTTAATCTCAAAGACAAAATAATTATCCATATAAGCAGGATAAAGAAAAAGTACTAGAGCACCGGTTGAAGCACACACACATACACACACACACCCAAACACACACACACACACACACACCCAAAAAAACAAAGCAAAAAACACTCATACCATTGCTGTGCCCTTATAAATTAATAAGTCAACTTAACTTTTTCACTCAAGACCTCACCACATTAAAAGTCCACAATAAAGACAGACATCTTGTCAGGAGATTTTTTTTAAAAGTACCGATTTCTCATATTTTCTAGCTACAGCATATGGTTTAAAAGTACCTGGATTATTTCTTTAAAATTACAAAAAGGATTTCAAAAAAAAAAAAATTTCAAACAGGACTTCAATATCATGGCATTGTCACGAAAACTACTAACAGTTATCAGATTAGAATTTTACATTCAAGTAAGTTAAATGCCTGTTAATATTCCCTAAGTAAATATTCACAAAGCACAATACTCTATAGGAAAACATGCTTACATACCTGCAACATGTGAGGTTTATGAGCTGCCAATTAACACAGAAAATTATCAGATAATGAAGTGTTCTAAATGAAGTATTCCTCATTAAGCTGCACAGCACAAAATGAAAGCCTTACATATAATATATAAATGGGCCGAAATTTTTGAAATGAATTTCATTCAATGCATCAAACTTTAAATGAACCTGTAGAGTCATTGCAGAAAGACTGATTTTCCCATTAGTATCGAGATGACAACAAAATATGACATAGCCTGTAAATTATTATATATAATCTACACAGACAATATACTTAGAACACAAAATAAATTTCAACTAGAGAGTTTTAAATACAAAGAACTAACCTGTCTTGCCAGGGTTCACAGTTAAATTAATTATAGCATTTATTCACAGGATCACTAAGGAGATTTTAACATTACTTAGAAACAAAAATTCAAATAAATACAAATATAAGAAGATTATAAATACAAATAAAAGAAAATTAAAAGGAAAGAAATGCTTCTGTATAAGTTTTTTAAGGAGGAATGCAAACATAATTCTTTGTAAACCAGCCCGCAACCCCTGCAGGACTTGCCACAACCAAATGCAGTTTGGTTCTTTATAAAGGTCAATTTTATCAGAACTTTGATATGTGAAATACATATTTTCTACCTACCTTGAATGTTTATAAAGTTTACGAGGTCTACTATGCAATTTCCGATCCCAATTCTCTGGGTCACTGGAGTTACTGTCATAAGGATGAGGCCGTCCTGCCATCCCACTTCAAGCTTCCTCACACTACTGCTCTGAAAGCATATGTAGCACCCATAACCTACGTGAAAGAGTAGTGTTGACCTTTAAATCTGGTCCACGCAGAATAAAATAGTCAACAATTTTACATGCTTTCTGACACTACTGTGACAGATTTTTAAAGTGATGAACAGGATTATAAAATATCAGACATACAAACTGCCACAAATGGGATTAAAACAAACACCATAAGTCTTTTTAGGTACTTTTCACCTGATTCGTCTATTAAATCTCCTTACCCCTATGCAACAGTTTAACAGTGTGTTATTTATACTTAGCAAATACACTTAACTGCCCTCTGGGTACCTCAAGTTTCCAGACATTAATACAGAACCAAAAAAAGGAAAGCAATTCCACAAAATGATTCTTTTGGACAGAATTTCACCTGGAATACATTTCTTAATTACTAAAAGTTTTAAGATGCTTAACAAAGCATCTAGTAAAACCAAATAACAAAGCTGTTATTTCTTTAAGAGCCCCTGTAGAAATTTAGTGTGAGCTCTAAAATAAAAGTATGTTAACACCGTGATGCTTCCTTACATTGTAATTACCACAAAAATACAGTATTGATGTGATTCATACATTTCATTCCTTTTCACATGCGAGACTTGTGACTGTTTTTTCTACTAAAGTCATTAAATTATAAGAAAATTAACAATAGCTTTACAGAACACCTGAGCTAAGTACTTTAAAGTATATTCACTATCCAATTTAACCTTTACCTTACAAGGTGGGCATTATTATCATAAACGGAATAGAAAATGGTCTCAGTAGTTTAGTAACTTTGCCAAAGGTCACAATGTCGGTAAATGGCAGGATTATAAAGAATAATGAGAATTGATTATATGGAATGAAGTCTTGATCTTGATAAATGTTCAAGCAGGAGTATTTTGTTTGGATATAATCAAATTTGACTTTCAGAGTCTCCAAACATCAAAAACAAACAAACAAACAAACAAACAAACAAACCACACACACACAACTAAATGAGGTTAGACAATCCAGAACAAAGTTAAAGAATTTGGACCAGAACAGAGGTTTCCTGACACCCACTCCTACATGCTTCCTATGCACTTTTCCAAGATGGATTTGATAGAGGGAAGTGAGGGGAGTTGTACATAAACATCAAAAGGAATCCAGATTTGGAAAAATACTATACCTTACTTTTATAAAAAATTCCAATACAATAGGGGTGGCTTGGTTGGCTCAGTCGGTTAAGCGTCCGACTTCAGCTCAGGTCATGATCTCACAGTTCGTGAGTTCAAGCCCCGCATCAGGCTCTGTGCTGACAGCTCAGAGCCTGGGGCCTGCTTCACATTCTGTGTATGTGTCTCTCTCTCTGTCCACCCGTCCCTCCCTCCCTCTCTCTCAAAAATAAAGATTAAAAAAGAAAAAATTTTTTAAAAATTCCAGTACAATCTCATAAAAAATGCCGAAGGTAAATTCATTCAAATTTTGAATCTACCTCAGAGCTCATAAAAAAGAATTACTTCCATAAAAAATAAAAGGTTAAAAAATATAGATTTTCACTTTAGAGAAACTGTTTTTGGTATTTGATAATTTTTTCTTCATAGTTAATACTTTCTTTTCAAAAACAATTGAAATCTTACAATAAGTGGACACTTTAATAAATAGGTAAACAAGTAGGTAGATCAAGGAGTGAAATTAAAATAACAGAAAAGGAGGGCACCTGGCTGGCTCAGTCAGAACTCTTGATCTCAGGGTTGTGAGTTCAAGCCCCACACTGGGTGTAGAGATTACTTAAATAAACTTAAAAAAATAATAGAAAACGCAAAGTCAGAGAATTGTACAATGGCTAATTCAAATTGCTAAGTAAATGCCACACAGTTTATATGCTGAATGCTCCTGGAAAAGGAAACCTGTTTCTTTAAGGATCAGTGAATAATTAAAAATCAATCAGATATCAGAGGAACATAAAAACTATAAAATTATTTTGAAAAAAAATTTCAATCTCACTTCAGTTTTTAATTATAAAAACGTATTTACTAAAAAAGAAACTCTTTAAACTTCAATTTGATATTGTATCTACTTATCTGTACAGGAGAGATGAGGCAGAAGAGAAGGGTAAGAAAGAACAAATCAGACAAAGGAAAAAGTCAGAAAAAGGTGGTAACGAGTATCGAGAAAAATAAAAAGGAAAAATAAAGACGTAGAGAGGCTTAGTAGGTTGTGTAGAATGAGATTTAGAATTTTTTCCTTACTTTAGAGGTCTTCCAATAAGCTATTTCAGGCATTAACATTTCTTTACAAGAGCGTTTTATCTCCTCCCGACGTTTAACTATAAGACACACCCCTCTGGATACCCAAAGATGTCCACTGGGAGAAGAATGATAGAGAAAGTGACTAAAAAACAGAACCTCAAAGAATACATAAGGCAAATTCAGATCTACATTTTCCAACATTTTACAGTGGGTAGCATGTAGGTAGCAGATGGGAAATACCAGTAGGTCTCACTAATCAATCTATGAAAATTAATAAGCATGTATTTTACAGCCAGACACAAGAAAGTAAAGAATTTCAGATGAAAGTTATCAAAAAGGTCAACTGAAAAATCATATTTACATTTGTCAATAAACCTTAGGTATCACCATGTGAAAGATTTCTTCCCAATCCTTACTGCCAATAGTCAAGACTACGAACAGGCAAAAAACAAGGGAAATTCAAACTGCGATATCTGGAAAAAATATGCCTGTGTTTGCCTACATGTGCTGGCATACTTTCAAATGTTATCAATAAGCTATAAACAAGACTACAAATAGATAAAAGGTAAATGACACACATATACTAGTTTGAAATGTGTAATAATCTCTTCTATTTTAATCAATCTCTGCATCATAGTGACATATTTTATTTTATTTCATTTCATTCATTCATTCATTCAAGGACTTACTGAACACCAAATATGATACGCCAAGCTATTTATAAGATGCTAAATCAAGTTGGGCATTGTTCCTGTGCTCCAAATCTCACCCTAGTAAAGGAAAAAAGCCTCAGTTGATGGCTCCACATACCACTTACTCCTGTGTCTCTCTCCTACCTGCATAGTTCTTACACCATTACCCCAATTCTTCATCTCCATTAAAACTTGGGTGTTCTTTAGGATTCCATCTTCATTTGCTGGGTCCAGGGAGACACCGGACAAAAAAACCATGAGGACCAAACCCTTGAGAACACCAGGTTTTACATACTACATACACTGTTTTCATTATCTCTATCTGAATTCTTCAATAAGAACCCCAAATTCAACAATGCCAGGCTCTATCTTGGCCTCCCACATCAGCTAATGTCATCTCTATTCACTAACTCAAGAACTCCGAAGTCATCCTTGACTTCTCATTTCCCAACATCAAGTCTACTTCAAAATTTTGACTCCTCTCCCTTTTCATTCGTAAGGCTGCTGCCTTCAACTGAATCCTTAACATGTATCAGTAAGGATTTTGGTTGACCTCTTTATCACCATTCAGTCTATACTAGCTGCACTGTAGTCAAAATTATCTAAGAACTTTTAATGAGTCTCCATGTCCTGACCTAAACTCCTTACCATGAGGGAAACAAAATTAGGTGTTCAGGGCTGAAATGCCACCCAACTTAGTAAAATAGCAGAAAGCTGCTTTCACAGGAAGGAAGGACCAAAATAGGTAAACAGGTAAACAGGACTATGGAAAACAGCCAGCAGAAGTTGCCCTGAGTGGAACTAATTAGCAAAAGAAAGGTGCCTTGTTGACCCTGAGGTAGCATGCTTCGTCTTTCTTGTCCTCTTGGCCAGTTTAGGTAAACAGAGGTGGCGCCTCCTGTCTGCTGTATACAACCTCCCGCCCAGCACCAGAATTTTGTTTTGTACTGACCCAAACCCCTAACACTGCATATCTTCAAAACCTCTTTTCCCCACGCCCATGAGTTAATGACCACGGTTTCACTGTATCCTTGTGCACGCCCATTCTGATCCTAATAATAATGGAGCAAGGGTCAGAGCAAGGACCCTTACTAGGAGCTCCTGTCTCCTCCCAGACATTAGCCTCTCTTGCATTTCAATTTTGCGTCCACTCTCTTGCTGGACAAGAGAAAGTCCAGACCCAGAGCCTATGACAAGAAATAATCTAAATTCTAAATAATTTAGATATAATCTGTGCAGAGGGAGGAACAACTAGGCCAATTGGCTAGAGACATGCATTCAGGAGACTGTCAAAAGTCAACTAGGAAAAAGGCAATTCAATGACTTCTCTTCTCTTGGATATTACTATTTAAAAAGGGGGGGGTGGGGGAACAGAATCTTCAAGACTATAATAACATAAGTGGTCTTTGGGATACTATTTCCAGGTATTATTGATTAATCACAATGATTCATAGAAAAGTTTTTTTTGTTTGTTTGTTTGTTTTTTTTGAAAAAAGGATAGTACATGGAGACTTTATTCTGTCCTATGTTATGTATCAGTGGGCTAGGAAGTTAATTTTCTCCTATTTAAAGCTCAAAACAAGCTAATATTATAATCATGTTTTATAGATGAAAAGATCTTAGAGCTAACATTAGAATCCCAGTCTAACAGAAAGCCCATGTTTTTTTTTTTTTTTAATTTTTTTTTTTTTTTTTGAGAGAGAGAGAGATGGAGGGAGGGCACATGCACAAGAAGGGCAGGGGCAGAGAGAGAGGGAGAGGGCATCTCAAGCAGGCTTCTGTCAGTGCAGAGCCCAACGCGGGCTCAAACTCACCAACCAGATGATGACCTGAGTCAAAATCAAGAGTCCATGCGTAATCAACTGGGCCACCCAGGTGTCCCAAGCCCATGTTCTTTCTAACATACTAAGCTAGGTATACAGAAATTCATAACATTTGTTCCCTACAGCCAGCAGATGTCTTTTTTTAAACTGCAGCCATCTTGTAGCTTTGTTCATCCTACTGGGATCTCATTCTGAATAGTGTCATTATATGAGAACTTTTCTATTAACGGAAAATTGTTTTTATCTCTCAAACTTTGCAAACAAAGTAATTCAAGTGTGGTGGTTACTGGAGAGAAAGACCTGGTAAGTAACAGGAAAAACAATGAAAAGAATAAAATCACACAGTGATACCAGCCCGAAGAGCCAAGACTGCCTTTGGCTGCAAAGAAAGGCAAGTATCCAGAGGGTATTTTAACTACATCAATAATTGGAGAGGCTGGAGAGAATGAATACTGCTACAGATAATTGTGAAAGAAAAAGAACAGGCTGGGAGGAGGGGATTGCCTGGCTGGCTCAGTCCGTTAAGCCTCAGATTCTTGATTTCAGCTCAGGTCATGGTCTCACACTTTGTGAGTTTGAGCCCCCTGTCGGGCTCAGCAGTGACAGTGTGGAGCCTGATGGGATTCTCTCTCTCCCTCTCCCTGTCCCTTCTGCTCTTTCTCAAAATAAATAAACTTAAAAAATTATAAAAACAACAGGTGAGAGCAACTTTTTAAAAGTTTATTTTGAGAGGCAGGGAGGGGCAAAGAGAGGGAGAGAGAGAGAATCCCAAGCTGGCTCTGCGTTATCAGCACAGAGCCCAACATGGGGCTCAATCTCAGGAACCCTGAGATCATGACCTGAGTTGAAATCAAGAGTCAACACTTAACTGACTGAGCCATCCAGATGCCCCTAGAAGCAACTTTTAAAAGAAAAGTAAACCAGAGGGGTGAAAAGAAACCTGTACAGGCAGCCAAGTTAAACAATCATGTGAGCCTCCTACAGATAACAATGATTTAAACCTCGATAAAATACTTTTTTTAATGTTTATTTTTGAGAGAGAGAGAGAGAGAGAGAGAGAGAGTCCAAGCAGGGGAGGGGCAGAAAGAAAGGGAGACACACAATCCGAAGCAGGCTCCAGGCTCTGAGCTGTCAGCACAGAGCCCGACGTGGGGCTCAAACCCACAAACCATGAGATGGTGACATGAGCCGAATTCAGACGCCTAACCAATTGAGCCACCCAGGCCCGCTGTAAACCTGGATAAAATATTTTTAAAACTACTGTTTAAAAGCACTGGCAAGGGGCGCCTGGGTGGCGCAGTTGGTTAAGCGTCTGACTTCAGCCAGGTCACGATCTCGCGGTCCGTGAGTTCAAGCCCCGCGTCAGGCTCTGGGCTGATGGCTCAGAGCCTGGAGCCTGTTTCTGATTCTGTGTCTCTCTCTCTCTGCCCCTCCCCCGTTCATGCTCTGTCTCTCTCTGTCCCAAAAATAAATAAACACTGAAAAAAAAAATTAAAAAAAATAAATAAATAAAAGCACTGGCAAATATCCCAAAGCATAAAGTAGTGAAAGAAGAGCATATTCTGAAAGGCAACAGAATTTTGTGTTCAGATGAAGTTCTTATGCTGAGTGCCCTTCCCAATCCCCTAGAAATATGGTGAAGGAAACCAGCCAGCCATACAGCTCAAAGTAGTAGAGAAAACAGTTCAGAACTAGAAGTGCAGCTGGAAATTTAAGTCAGACATACTGGAAGTGAAAGAACCACACAGAGGTGTGACCCAAAATCTAAACATAAATTCTACTAGGCTAAATTACACATGCATGGAGGAGAGACTCCTTGAAAGCTGCACGGCCTAAGCTCTAGGAGTTTGATGCTTTTTAAACTGAGTGCAGGCCCAACCATACACAGCCCAAGCAGCAGAAAGCTGAAACCCTTATTGGCTTAAGAGTGTCAGAGGACAGAAACCACCAGAGCCAGAGAAGCTAGAAATTAAAAGGGAATATCCAAAAGTAGAGGAAGCACAGGGAGGGTGAGCTCCAAAATGTGAATGTAATCTAGGCCCAAATTTTTGGCTGATCACCAAATTACACAGGTGGCGGGAGCACTTTCCTCCACTCACTCCCCAGGAGACCATACTAAAAACCAAGTAGCTGGAAGAAGTAAGAACTAAGCACAGATATCAGATGGTATACACTGCTTGGGAAACAATGTGTGCGATTGAGTCCAGGCAACTTAATGGTCCACTAGAACAAAACAACAATACTCATAAGAACATTATAATCAATACCCTGGTTTCTGCCAAAAATTATGCAATGCAAAGAAATAAGAAAGTAAAACAGCAATCAATAGAAAGTGACTCCAGGTAGGCCCAGATATAGGATTTAGTGAATGATTTCAAACCACATATTTAAATAATTAAAGGAATATATTCAAAGAACTACAATAAGAAGGTAGTCTTGATGAATGGCAGAAAGGGATTCTCAATAAAGAAATGAAAATTATCAAAAAATGAAAACTTCAGCTGTAGCTGGAAAGAATAACTAAAATGAAAATTTCATTAGATGGGCAAAACAGCACACAAGATGAGGAAAAAAATAAGGGAACTTGAAAACAGATCAGTAGAAATTATCCAATCCATAGACTACAGAGAAACAAAGACTGGATGTTATCTGTAAACACAGGTGAGAAAGCATCTAACAATACAACATGTAAGTAATTAGAGTTACTACTGATACACTCAACAAACTGTAATCTCAAAAGTGTTATGGTAAGCTAAAGAAACCAGACTCAAAGGTTCCATACCAGACGATTCCATTTCTATAACATTCTTGAGAAGACAGGGATATAGAACAGAACAGCCAGGGCCTGTTCCCCCCAGGGCTTGGGGAACTACACAGGGACAGCACAAGTTAATTTGGGGGGGGGGGGGTGATGGAACTATTCTATATCTGGATTGCGGTGGTGGTAGTTATGCAACTGTATGCCTTTGTCAAAATTCATAAGACCTGTACACCAGAAAGAGAATTTTGTTGGATGTAAATTTACAAAGAAATTCAAAAAGAAAGTGAAAAAATTAGCAGAGATGTTTAATACTTATAATTATCAAACATATCAGCATGACATATTTAAACCAAGTTTTAATCAAAAAACCTAAATTATATTGTCCCCATTACCATCAAGGATACTTATAGCTATCTTCCCACTGCTCACTGCCATAATGACACACATAACTTTTGATAATGAAAACCGGTGGGAACCTTTCTACTTCTGCCACAATACTAAGTGACTAAGACAAAAAGATTTTGGAATCAGAACAACTAGTCATACGACTTTGTAGAAGCTTCTTAACCTCCAAGTCCTCAATTTCCTTAAATGTGAAAAAATAACATAATTCTCATTACCATTATTTTCTCTATTACCTATAACTTCCAATCAAATTGTTATAAAAAATAGATGAGTCAGGGAGCACCTGGGTGGCTCAGTCAGCTAAGCCTCTGACTCCTGATTTTGCCTCAGGTCATGATCTCACAGTTCATGAGTCTGAGCCCTGAGTCAGGCTCTGCGCTGACAGCAAGGAGCCTGCTTGGCATTCTCTCTCCCTCTCTGCCCATCCCCTGCTCAAGCACATGTGCTTGCTCTCTCTCTCAAAATAAATAAATAAACTTTAAAAAAATATGAGTCAGGAAACCTTATATAGTAACACAGTGCTGGGCACATTGCTGACTTTCTCTAATAGACTACTGAATGCAAATTTTGCATATTTCATTAGCTCATTCATGACTTTCTAGTTGCCTTTTGAGATCACAGAAAATGAGAATTCCTAGGAAGTTGCTCAACAATTAATGAGCACCTATAATGTGCTAGATGGTTGGAATAAAAAGATGAAACGGGTATCATCCATGTCCCAGTTCAAAAAAAACACACACAAAAAAACGCTAAAATAATCACAACACAGGAGCAGGGGATGAATGATTAGGGAGGGATAGGATTTCTACTCACTTTCAATTATCTTTATTTCTCCAGGGAACTGACCCTCCCTGTTCTACTTAACATCAAAAATACCTTAGACTTTTCAGGGTCATCAAAAAACCACGCACTTTAGACAAAACTGCTGATAACACTTTTAGCATCTAAATCAAAACCTTATGTCATTCCTATAGTACTTAGATGAAAACAATTATTTCACTGTTAGCTTACCCATAAATTTTAATGCATGGAAGAACAACCCAACCATCCTCGTTTCTAACCTCAGCAAAAACTCCTTCAGTTATTTTTATCATAGTATTCTTGCTGTATCCCAGAAGCTTAAAATTTTAAAATTCTCTCTTTTGGAGATAAAAGTCCCCTGCTACATAACAAATTACCATAAACCCACCCAATGGTTTACAACACACATATTATTTTCTCAGTTTCTGCTGGTCAGGAATCTGGCGGAGTTTAGCTGGGTCCTCTGCAAGGCCACAATGAAGGTGTCAACCATGACCAGATCCTTATTGGAGGCTCAACTAGAGAAGGATCCACTCCCAAGCTTACTGTGATTGTAATAGTTCATTCCCTCATAGTAGTAGGATTCAAAACTAATGATGGAGAGATAGCAAACACGCTGGCAAAATGGAATTTTATAATTAGGGAACATCTCATTACCCTTAACATATTCTTCTGGCTAAAAGGAAATCACAAATTCTGCTCACACTAAAGGGCATGAACACCAGCAAGCAGAGATCAGAGGAACTACCTCAGAGTCTGTCTGCCATATTATCCAATATATTCTATCTATGTATTACACTAAAAGCTTAAGATTCTGCTCAGCCCTTGTTCTAATTATACATACCACTATACTAACATACACATACACACAAAAAGCATACATCTATTTTCTCTCTTTGACTTCACAAATTTGTCACAGCAAAAACCTGAAACCAATCTAAATGTTCATCAAAAACAAACTGGTTAAAACTCTGTGTAATATCATGCAATCATTAAAAATGAGATAGATAATATGTATACTAATAAGGAAAATATTCCAAGATACATTGCTACACTAAAAAGCAAGGTACAGATGTGCATTATGTACCTCAGTATGTTTTAAAAATTCATATGCAGGGGTACCTGAGTGGCTCAGCTGGTTAAGCATCTGCCTCTTGACTTCAGCTCAAGTCATGATCTCACAGTTTGTGAGTTTGAGCCCCACAATGGGGCTTGGGATTCCCCCTCTCTCTGCCCTCCCCCACTTGCTCTCTCTCTTTCAAAACAAATAAAAATAAACTTAAAAAAATAATTTAATTAAATTAAAAAATAAAAATACATATGCAAACCAAACACGATGTGCCTAGCTGGCTGAGTCAGTAGAGCATGTGACTCTTGATCTTCGGGTTGTGAGTTCAAGGCCCTTGTTGGGCATAGGGCTTACTTTAAAAATAAATAAAATATATATACCCATGCATGCATATGTTTTTAAAATCATTATAAATATCACATAAAACTTATGACAAAGTTGCCTCTGCAGAAGGCTGGAATGAGACTTTTCACTATATTCCTTATAGTATTTGAATATAACACATGCTGTTTGCATAATACAGCATTATCTACAATAAAGTATTTGGAGGTGGCTCTGTTACAGAAATTATCTTCCCTGTTTAATTTTACTTGCTCAAGTGTAGTTTGTGTTTGTTTGTTTGTTTCTGACTGCTTCTACAATATGTCAATACATATTATAGAAGAGGAAAAATATCTTTTTCCTCTACCCTTGGAAGTTCTCAACTGAAACCCCTGTAACAAAAGACAGATTTGTTTAATATAAATTTTACATGACACTGGAGCGTTCATAAAGAAATGAAAACCTGAAGAAATAATTAATCTGAGGGTTCTTATTTAGTTCTTATGTGATGAAGAGTGGAAAGTTGTGGAAAGATATAATAGGACAGAGTATGAGCTAAGTGTAGCAAACTGCCTGTTCCTCAGATTCTTCTCTGTATCCCTTCATCTTCAGAGAGAAGAATAATCCTTTCCTGTGGATAAAGGAAGATACCTCTCATGAGGGTTTTTTGACTTGCTTTAGGGACAGGTCAGAAAGTCCATCCTACACATGCCATTTCTCACATTCCCTCAGCTTAAAGTAATCGATATGCCAAGGTACCACATTTTGGGGTAGCATGTGCTAAGCCCCATCATTATGCACTGGTGGAATGTTTCTGCCACGTGTCTTGTATTAAACTGTAAGATCCTTAAGGACAAGAAGAAAGTATGATTCAAGTGTGTCCCCACAGCTTAGTACAACTGATATATAAGCTTTTACAAAATGTTTTAACATTAAGATGAAAGAAATTTCATTTAACACAATCTATTAGTAAAGGGGAAATATAAATTACGAAGATTTTTGGACAGTCTTTAACTTAGTTGCTTGTATTAAAAAAGAATAGTACCATATAATTATACCCATGTTTTAGTTATGGTAAAGAGCACCAATCATGTGAATCCTACCCTCAAATGAGCAAAAATTATAACAATTCAATTTTTATTGCCAATACTTGCTCTCAGGAGATATACACTAAGAAAGTGGGGTTAGGGGCGCCTGGGTGGCGCAGTCGGTTAAGCGTCCGACTTCAGCCAGGTCGCGATCTCGCGGTTCGTGAGTTCGAGCCCCGCGTCTAGCTCTGGGCTGATGGCTCAGAGCCTGGAGCCTGTTTCCGATTCTGTGTCTCCCTCCCTCTCTGCCCCTCCCCCATTCATGCTCTGTCTCTCTCTGTCCCAAAAATAAATAAACGTTGAAAAAAAAAAAAAAGAAAGTGGGGTTAAAGGAGGGAAAGTATAGGAAATAGCCCTGAAAACATTTTAAATAATATTATCAAATAACCCTTAAGTTTCCCCAAAATATTCCTTAAAGCTGTGGGTCAATTTCACAGAAGGAAGCCCTTTCAATTGTCAAGGCTTGTCCTTCTCTGATTGACTACAGTTAAAGTAAGGCAAGTGAATAAAGTTAAGAAGTTTATTCAGGTTATTTTTATACTAGATTATGTCTGACTAAATTTTGTGTAACTAGTTCCATGATATCAAATTTAAATGATTTATGCTTTCGTTCAAAATGTATTCATTAGGTACTTAACATTTCTTCAGGCGTTTTGCTAACCGCTAGAGATATTCACAGATTTAATAAAATTGCATGGAATTTCCATTAAAAAGTAAAGTTCTTTGGCTATTTAAAAGGCCTCCTTATTTAATCCACCAAAATGTAAAACTTTCAATGCCAACTCACATTCAGCCCCTGATCTTCCAGAGGCTACTTGGAAATAAAATCTTTGAGGTAATTGATTTTACAACTTCTATAGAATTTCTTTTTTTTTTTCAATATATGAAATTTATTGTCAAATTTGTTTCCATACAACACCCAGTGCTCATCCCAAAAGGTGCCCTCCTCAATACCCATCACCCACCCTCCCTTCCCTCCCACCCCCCATCAAAGCATGAGACTCTTAAAAACTGAGAATCTTTTTTTTTAAATTTTTTTTTTTAATATTTGTTTTTGAGAGGGAGAGAGATAGAATATTAGCAGGGGAGGAGCAGAGAGAAAGAGAGAGAGAGACACACACACAGAATCTGAAACAGGCTCCAGGCTCTGAGCTGTCAGCACAGAGCCCAATGCGGGGCTCGAACTCACAAACTGTGAGCCAAAAACCTGAAAAACCAAAAAATCTGAGCCGAAGCCGGACGCTCAACCAACTGAGCCACCCAGGCGCCCCATAGAATTTCAATTCAAATTTTGCTGACTTCTTAGTCAAGGCACTAACACTTCAAGAAATGTTTATTTGTTTTATCCCATCTTAAACAAATCAATGAATGTTTGAAAATCTTTCCACATCTTAAGCATTTTCTAAATACCTGCATTACATGGATAGCATTTGTAAAGAACTAGATGCTGTTTATAGTGCTAAATTCTTAAAACTCACAAAAGACCTATGATTTTTTTAATATTCTAAAAAAATTTTAAGTTTTGTTTTCTGTTCATATGTCCCTATTTTTCCTTTTCTTGTATGACCAAATAGTATTGCATTCAAAACTGGAAACATCTTAATTGAACAAATCACCTTGACATAAAATTTAATATAGGCAGATCTCCAATAAGCTGATGAAGTGCCTAAATCAAAGGAGATTACATTCAACTCCTAAGAACAAGCACCCTTTAAACAAAGACTCTTAATTGTTTTCTTTTTTCCTCCATGACCCTTTAAAAAATACTTTTTTTCTTCTGAGACTTTTTAAATAAGTCATATATTTCCTTCATATAACCTTTATTATACTGTTCCATTTTGCCCTGTTCATTATCCCTGCTACCTTCTATTCCTTTCAGATTTTTGCTTGTTTATCTGCCATCAACTCAATAGGCCAGAAAAGGCCACAAGTATATTCAAGTTCTGGACTGTTGTGCTACCCAACAAAACTTTGTGTTTTAATGAAAATGGCTTATGTCTACACTGTACAAAAAGTAGCAACTAGCCATATGTGGCTATTAAGCACTTAGAATGTACAACTGAGGAAATTTTTAATTATCCATTTTAATTAATCTAAATTTAAAAAGCGATATGTGGCTAGTAACTATCATATATGCCAGTACAATTAGAGGCAGAATATCAGAGCCTCCCCCACCAAAATAGTTTTCTCCTCTAAATGTTTCATTTTAAGGAATCTAAAATTTGCCTTGAGACAAATTACTTGCACACACACACACACACACACACACACACACACACTATACATATCTTTGTATCTTAATATTACAGGTAATGTTCCACTTATAAATAAAATAAAAATTATTTTTGGGGTGCCTGGGTGGCTCAGTCGGTTAAATATCTGACTTTGGGTTATGATCTTGCTGTTTGTGAGTTCAAGCCCCATGTTAGGCTCCGTGCTGACAGCAGAGGCTGCTTCCGATCCTCAGTCCCTGCACCCCCTGCCCCTCCCTGGCTTGATCTCTCTCTTCCTCTCTCAAAAATAAACGTTAAAAAAAATTTTAACAAATAATAAAATTACTTTCTTATATTCAGAGATCATTGAGCCTTATTACAAAAACTAAAAGTCTGTGATACTGGTATATGAATAGACAGGCAAAACAACAGAATAAAAGGTCCAGAAATAGACCCCTAAAACATGATGAAATTTTATATATGATAAAGAAGTGGTTTCTCAAATCACTTGAGGAAAAGACAGACACTAATAAGTGGTATTGGGACAAATGGATAAATAACATTTGGGAAAACATAAAATTGAACACGTACCTCACAAATACTAGGATAAACTTCGAATGGATCAGCTATTATAAAAACTGAAATCATACATATACTAGAAAAAAAATAGGTGATTTCCTTTATAATCTGGAAGGAGGTAAAGCCTTTCTTATTTGACTACATAAAAATACATTGTACTACAAAAAGCAGCAGAAATAACAAAACTTAAAAAATACTTTTCACTATATAAAAAGCTCTTTAAAAAGAGAAAAAAACCCACAGCTCTCCCCCACAAAAAATAGAGAATGTTCAAAAGACATGGGAAATTATCAGAAAAATAAAGGTAAAAAAGATAAAGGTAAATAAAGGTAAATTCAATCTATTAAAGTATGTTCAACCTAACTCATAAGAGAAATGCAAAATAATATCTCCAAATCTGACCATAAACTGTGTTGGTAAGTAAGACTGAGGAGAAACAGATATTCTCTACATTCTCATACACTGCTAATGAGAAACAAACAATATAACCCCCATGGAGAAAAATTTTATAATATCTAAATTATACAAATGTTTACCAGTCCCACTTGTAAAAATCTAGCCTGAAGATACAACTCCACAAATACTAAACAAAATATTCAAAATATATTCACTGTGGCATTATTTGTAATGGCACGAAACTGAAAACAATCTGTGCGTCAAAAGAGGCTAAATGAATAAACTGGTACATCGACAGAATGAACTACTATACATCTATAAAAAAGAATAAGGGAGATCCCCATGTACAATTATGGATCATATCCAAGATATATTCTCCGCTGGGGGGGGGGAAGTGAAGAACAAGTAGGATACAGTTTTTTTTTTCTGAACAAATTAAATATATACATATATCTATACATAAATACAAATATACATGTGTTTATTTTTGTAAAAAGAACTCTGGAAGGATAAACAAGACACTAATAGAAATGGTTACCTACAGGGACAGATGGGAATGGGGTGAAAGCAATACAGATGTAAGCAAGGTTTTTGAGTATTCTTTTAATATAGTTTTGATATTTGAACAGTGTGTTAATTTATATACTCTAAGTAAATAAAAGGCCTACTATTAGCATGTTCTAAATTGCAACACTTGTTTCTTTGGTTTTGTTTAAATAAACAGTAGATGCACATTATAAATGTAAGTGCAGATTTAGTAGCAATGAAAAGGACTGCCATGTCACTCAAATGCATTCAAATCCTATTAAATACCTCCATCTAGAATAGTAAGCAATGACCAAGACATATCAAAATGGGTTCTTGAAGAAAAAGGTGAAGCTATCCTCATTTGGGAAGTTTACCAGACTAGTGGTAGGTTAAATATGTTTCAGCATTAAGTGAACTACAGCAAAATATTTACTGAGATTTTTCAAGTAGGACGGAGGTATAGGGGCTAGATGCATCTAATTCAGGAAACCTTGGATAACAGGTTGGATTTTCACATATATTATCTATGCTAATCCACATATCAATCCTATAAGACACAAGAGATGTCTTCTACTGTATAAGGTGATGCCTTTCTAAAAAATTGAGAAACTGGCTTAGGCTTAAAGGGATTATGTTATTTGCCTAATGTCATATAGCTAATAAATAAGCTAGGACACAGATACATACTGCTATAGTCAAATTCAGTGTTTTTTCCAACATACTATATATATACACTGTCTCTCAAATTTAATACACAACCAATTAAAACGCTATTCCCAGAAAATAAAAAGTGCTAGTGGTAGCATTTCAAATCAGTAAGAGTTACATAGCTGGATTACAGACAGATTCAAGGTTAGATAGACAGGTTCTAAAAAAATTAACTGCTTACCTATTTGAGCAGAAGATCCTTTCCAAATTTCACATTAAAAATTTCAAAGTACAACATAAAATCACAACAAAATCAAGGAGAAAATATAAGTGAATAATTATCTGACTCAGAATAAAGAAGGGGTATCTAAGCCTTTCCAAGTCTCAGAAAAAAAAAAAAACAAAAACAAAAACCATCAAGCCAAAGACTGCTAGTATGAGAAACAGGAATGTGCTGCCAGTCAATTTAAGCTAATATTCTCAACAAAAACTAGTAAAAACTTCATCAGGGATCAGATTTAGGATGGCACACAGGCTTCAAGAAGGATTGGTTAGACTACATAAAACTCAAAGAAAACTATAAAAGATTTTACATACAAAATAAAAAATTAAAATCTTAAATATATAGAGAATATTTATATATCCATATTAAAGTACCTGAATACTATGATGGAAAAATGGGCAAAGTTCATGAACTAGCACTTTACAAAAAGAATATGAGTGCCCAAAAAGGGGAAAAGAAGAAATATTCAACCTCACTAGTAATATAAGAAACCCAAGTTAAATCTGAGATGTTTAACGCATCAAATCGTCAAAGGTTTGCTGGTTGGTTTAATGACAAACAGTGATGGCTTAAGTATAGAGAAGATGGCTACTCATGCTTGTGGGAATATAAATTGTAAAACTTGTAGGATATCATACACTTTGACACAAGAACCCTTTTAAAATTTTATCCTAACAAATATTGTTTATCAAAGCATTTATGATAAGAGGAAGGGGAAAGGAAAGAGGAGGGAAGAAATGTTAATATTTAAATCTAATTACATATCTGTTATATTATTCAAATTTTTTTTAATTTCTTAAAATTTTTAAGTCATTACATACAGAATAGATGTGTGTGTGTGTGCGTGTGTAAAAAGACAGAGGCAGACAGACTGACTGACAGACTCTGGAAGCCATAATCTTTGGGTCATGGGATTTCAGTGCTATTTTCTTCCTTGCTCTTTGCTAAATGTCCCAAATTGCATGCACTGCATTATACTTTTTTGGTCGAAAAGAAATTACTTCCAAAAATATACTTTTGTAAGTAATTTTTCAAAGTGCTCATTGTAAAACAATTTCAAAACCAACCAGTGTTCAAGACTACTGTTAAATATCAGTCACTAATGAATGACAAATGAAAGCAATGAAAGATGTCACCCCACTTTTCTTCTAAAATGACACTTTTACCCCTTTCTTAATGTTATGAGTTCAACTAATTTAACAGCAACATATGCATACATGTATATAAATAATGCATATATACTGCTTTCTAGTATTATAAATACACTACATAAACACAAAATGGAAATGAAAAAAGGGACTGAGTAAAGTATATATAAATGGAAGTTCTATTTTTTCTTTCAAATGGCACAACAAACAAGTTTTTCATACACTTCCAGAAGTACATGCAACCCACTAGGGAGATAACTGAAATAAATCACTCAGAATCAGGAGACTTGCAGATGTGTATTCTAGTCTCAGCTTTCCCACTACCAGACAATAACTTTTATCAAAATCAAGTAAGAGGATTTATTCTGCACTTCAATTTATTCTTCCAAAAATCAGAGTATTAATGATTTCAAGTACTTTCAGCATTACGGTTTTATAATTCCACCACTAATAACTCAGCATTCACTTTTAAAAGAGAAACTCAGACAATGTGGACTACTCAATAAGAAGGAAACAACAGTGCCCCACAATTACCATCTTACAGGAACATCTTGAAGAAAAGTCTCAATTAACAAATGAGGAACCAAAAGGGCTGAGCAGAGTGTGTTGTTTGCTCTCCAAATGTGAGAAAAATCAAATTCAATCCTGCATTGTATAAAGCACGCTGCCTTGAAATAATTAACTTTAAAATAATTCAGCACTATTTGTATGATCCTTCAAGAATAAGAAAATTATCAAAATACTTTGTTGTACAATTTTGTATCTGAGATCTCAGATTGAGATTCTGAGGTTTCTGAGCTTTAAAATTCTTTTAATTTTTTAAAAATGTTTATTTATTTTTGAGAGAGAGAGAGAGAGAGAGAGCACGAACAGGAGACAGGCAGAGAGAGAGGGAGACACAGAATTGGAAGCAGGCTCCAGGCTCTGAGCCATCAGCCCAGAGCCCGACGCGGGGCTCAAACTCACGGACCGTGAGATCGTGACCCGAGCTGAAGTCGGACGCTTAACCGACTGAGCCACCCAGGCGCCCCTAAAACTTATTTTTAAGGTGAGATTTAATGTAGTCTACAAATAGAAAATGTAGAATAATTTTCTACTCACCTGCTATAGCAATGACCATCAAAGAAACAAAAGGGAAACAATCCAAATTGGTAAAAATGGTTTTATTTTTTTAGAAGTAGATAACAGTATCCTAACAGATTATTTTTTTAATTTTTTTTTTTTTGGGGGGGGGAGAGTGAGAGAGCACAAATGGGACACGGGCCGAGAGACAGAGGGAGAGAATCTTAAGCAGACTCCACACCCAAGCACGGAGCCAGATGTGGGGCTAGATCTCTTGACCCTGAGATCATGACCTGAGCCAAAATCAAGAGACAGATGCTTGACCGACTAAGCCACCCAGACATTCCAAATAAATGATTTTTAAATTGCCAAACCATCTCACTCTACTATATGCTACTATTCCATCTGGCATTCAAATTACATAGAATTCCAGACATCAGTCAATGGATGCCTACACGAAAAGCAAGAAAAAGAGCTTCCTATTGTTCAGTGCTGACTAGAATAAAAAACAACAACAAAAAAACACCTTTATAATTTCTAGTGGAAGAGCCATATAGCGAAGCTGTAAACAGCCATTTGAACTTGTTTCCATCCAAGAGAGATAGCTAGATGTAAATTTACCCTGATGGATGTGTGCTATTTTTGAAGCATAAACACAGAAAAACGTACTAACAAGTGATAGTCACTTTACTATTTACATAGCACTTTTACATAAGTTTATTTTATTTCATTCTTAAACTCATGACAATTGTGTTCTAGTTCCACTTTTCATGTGAGGAAACAAAGGCTCATAGAGGTTAAGTAACCTCATAGAGCTAACATCTGTGTTTAAACTCAGATCTAAATGATCCCAAGTAGGGTAGTACAAGCAGAAAAGTAGGATTATAATTAAAATGGCCTCAGAAAAGTGTTATGCATAGTTTCTAATAAAGTACTTCAATCAGTGATTCACTATGAGACTGTCATCCTCAGCCAAATACTAAATGTTAATTTCAATTTGTGACCAAAAATATTAATAGATAACTCATTTCAACTAATTAAAGATAAAAGTAAGCACCAAGTCCCAGATATTTTACATTTTCAATCAGAAAAATATAAACTATTAATTAAGGGCAATGAAAGATGCTTTGAATGGCAAAGATATCTTTTAACATCTTACTGATCTTCAGCAATCTACTGTGACATAAGATCACATATTCTACATAAAATCTTTATTCGTTTATGTTCAAGTTTGGGCTGTTTCAAGTACTCAGCTCACTGTATTCCCATCATCTACCACTAACATTTACTAACCTCTTGATCCTCTCTCAGGGAGGATCTCTGAATTCTGAGTGCTTGTCTTCCATCTCTGTGCTTTAGATTGCTACCTGCTTAGCAAGGAAGTGTGATTCAAGGATGCCAAAGTAAACCAGAGCAAGCCATAATAGAAGAAATGCAATGTTAACTTGAACCCTAATAAACACTCTATCCAAAAGGAGAAAAAATTATTAAACAGTTCTTCCTCCCTTAATGAACACCAATAACTACCTCTTCCCCCCTTACTGTGGGTTCATAACCAACAAAGAAACAAGATACAGGAGTCAGACAAAGATAAAAATACAGCCAAAACCAGTTGCCAAAAAAGCTTCCTATTACTTCAAACATAAATTAAACTTACTTAGATCTGTAGCTGTCCATTTCTTTTTCCCTCCTCAGGCCCCAGCCTGCTCAGATAAATCTACCATACACACAAGCAGAAAATGTACATCCTAAGAATTGGGAGCTCCAAAAACAGAACCAAAAGGCACTGAGCAAAAACATACTCAATCCGTTCTAGCTTCACCTAATGCTTTCTTGGGAAGACAGCTCAGGAGATAGAAAAAAGGAGGAAAGCTACTTCCAAAAGAGAACTTCCTACTTTACAAGTCATGGCAGAAACACAGGAAGCAGAAAATGTTTCCCCCTTCAAACATAATCTCCACAAATATACAACAGATTCTTCAGAATGTTTTTAAAACTCTCAAACAGCAACACCTCACAAACAAACATATTACACAGCGCCTGTTTTACTTCCTATACTAGAGAGAGGAGGGACTGATGAAGAGATAGTAGACTAGTCTGATTTGAGAAGACTGAGCTAAAAGGTAGAAAATCAAGTCTTCAAACTACCAAAGTAGTCCTCATAAAAAAACCAATATTCTCTGTAGTCTTTGTAGGCGTTATGGTAAATTTAGTAAAACTTTGTAAAACTACACAGTAGACAAAAGGGTACTTCACCATTTTATCTTCCTTTTCAAAATTCTCTCCCTTACCTAGCCTCCTCTCTCACCCTTACAGCCATCAAAGACCCTCCACCTTGCCTTCAATGTGCCTAAGGTCCACTTTTCTTCTTGGTCTGACCTCTAAACTTCCATTCCCTTCAGCCCAACTAAATATGAATCAGATTATGTGATTAAAGTATTTCATACTAATGGGTAAATGTGCTTTAATCCACGGGGTTCAATCCTACAAATAATCACCAAGCTCTACAATGTATAATGCACTGTGTTTTGTCAAAGTACCTATTCTTACAAGAAAAACTAGTTAAATCAGTTTTTTAATGTACAACGTAAAGAAGAGGAACATGAATGCCTGCTTCATATCACACTCTCCCCATCCCATTTCTATCACTATGCATCTTCTCCTCACCCCATCTGCCAGGAACAGAATCCAAGGAACCAATACTGCTTCCAGTAAAAGTCAATGACTGAGAAGACAATGTGAGATGGCAGAGCAACCAATAAACATTCAAAACCATAGATGAGTTACAGAGGGTCCTCTGAATTTAACTTCACGTACTAATTACAAGTACACTAAAGGGCCTCTCAATAAACCAATTTCCTTACAAGATACTTATAAATCAGCTTTGCTCAGAGTGTGAGTCATTACATGATACTTTACATGGAAAACCCGAAAGACTCCACCAAAAAGCAGCTAGAACTGATACATGAATTCAGCAAAGTCGCAGGATATGAAATCAATGTACAGAATTATATCAATGTATAAAATTGGTTGCATTTCTATACACCAATAATGAAGCGACAAAAAGAGAAATCAAGAAATCGGCCCCATTTACAATTGCACCAAGAACCATAAAATACCTAGGAATAAACCTAATCAAAGATGTAAAAGATCTGTATGCTGAAAACTATAGAAAACTTATGAAAGACACAAAGAAAAGGAAAAACATTCCATGCTCATGGACTGGAAGAACAAATATTGTTAAAATGTCAATACTACCCAAAGCAATCTACACATTCAATGCAATCCCAATCAAAATTGCACCCGCATTCTTCTCAGAGCTAGAACAAACAATCCTAAAATTTGTATGGAACCACAGAAGACTCCGAATACCCAAAGTAATGTTGAAAAAGAAAACCAAAGCAGGAGGCATCACCATCCCAGACTTTAGCCTGTACTACCAAGCTGTAATCATCAAGACAGTATGGTACTGGCACAAAAACAGACATATAAAACAATGAATAGAATAGAGAACCCAGAACTGGACCCACAAATGTATGGCCAACTAATCTCTGACAAAGAAGGAAAGAATATCCAAATGGAAAAAAGACAGTCTCTCTCATACAGAAGAATGAAACTGGACCACTCTTTTACACCATATACAAAAATAAACTCAAAATGGATGAAAGACCTAAATGTGAGACAAGAAACCATCAAAACCCTAGAGGAGAAAACAGGCAACAACCTCTTTGACCTCAGCCACAGCAACTTTTTACTCGACACATCTCTGAAAGCAAGGGAAATAAAAGCAAAAATGAACTATTGGGACCTCGCCAAGATAAAAAACTTCTGCAGAGCAAAGGAAACAATCAACAAAAGTAAAAGGCAACTGACAGAATGGGAGAAGATATTTGCCAATGACGTATCAAATAAAGGGTTAGTATCCAAAGTATAAAAAATTTAACAAAGTCAACACCTGAAAAACAATCCAGTATAGAAATGGTCAGAAAATATAATAGACATTTTTCCAAAGAAGACATCCAGGGGCGCCTGGGTGGCGCAGTCGGTTAAGCGTCCGTCTCGCGGTCCGGGAGTTCGAGCCCCGCGTCAGGCTCTGGGCTGATGGCTCAGAGCCTGGAGCCTGTTTCTGATTCTGTGTCTCCCTCTCTCTCTGCCCCTCCCCCGTTCATGCTCTGTCTCTCTCTGTCCCAAAAATAAATAAACGTTGAAAAAAAAAATTTAAAAAACAAAAAACAAAGACATCCAGATGGCTAACAGAAACAGGAAAAGATGCTCACCATCACTCATCATCAGGGACATACATATCAAAACCACACTGAGATACCACCTCACGCCGACCAGAGTGGCTAAATAACAATTCAGGAAACTACAGATGTTGGCGAGGATGCAGAGAAACGGGAACCCTCTTGCACTACTGGTGGGAATGCAAACTGGTGCAGCTGCTCTGAAAAAGTGTGGAGGTTCCTCAAAAAATTAAAGATAGAATTTCCCTACGACCCAGAAGTAGCACTACTAGGAATTTATCCAAAGGATACAGGAGTGCTGATTCACATGGGCACATGTACTCCAATGTTTATAGTAGCGCTGACAACAGCTGAATTACGGAAAGAGCCCAAATGTCCATCAACTGATGAATAAAGAAGATGTGGTTTATATATACAATGGAATACTAGCTGGCAATGAGAAAGAATGAAATCTTGCCATTTGCAACAACGTGGATGGAACTGGAGGGTATTAATGCTAAGTGAAATAAGTCAGTCAAAGACAGATATCGTATGTTTTCACTCATATGTAGAATTGGGGAAACTTAGCAGAAGACCATGGGGGAAGGGAAGGTGAAAAAAATAGTTTCAAATAGAAAGGGAGGCAAAGCCTAAGAGAGTTTTAAATACAGAGAAAAAACGGAGGGTTGATGGGTGACGGGCATTGAGGAAGGCACTTGTTGGGACGAGCACAGGGTGTTGTATGTGAGCGATGAATCATGGGAATCTACTCCCCAAGCCAACAGCACACTGTATACACTGTATGTGAGCTAACTGGACAATAAATTATATTTAAAAAGAAAAAAGAACCCTGAGTCATTAGACCATAAATACTGAGAAGTTTCTTCTTCAGTTGTTTCCATAGTTAAAATGTTAATAAGTACCAGTTCCATTTGCCCTACTGTACTTAAGTTATTAAGTTTGGCTATTACACTTACCTGTTTTCAATTAGACCTGACATTTTCCCCAAATCTTCGTAGGTTTGAAATTCCAAACTAATGGGGATACTTGCTTTAAATCTTTTTTATTTTTCAGTTGTAAATTTTACTTATTCTGACCTATAACAGAGGTCCCAAACTGGAAAGCAGGCTACAACTACTGACAGGTTGGGGTTCAAGCAAAAATCAAAAGATACTGTGTTCTATTAAGAAGGCTGAAAACTGGGCCCATATTCATGTATGGCACTAAACAAGTGGACCTGAGAACTAGATTCCCTCTAAGATGAAGCATAAACCCTCTAGTGCAGTTACTTTCATCTGCCTGGTACCTGAAGGCGTAGGAGTTTTGCTATTCATAATGTACTCCTATGAAAGGTGCATATTTTCCAGATCACTCTCACACTTTACCAAGTCACCTAAATGTAAAAAAAACCACAAAGCAGATCTTGCTGGTTTGCAATTTAATAGCTAATAACAAAAAAAATTTTTGGCTCAGGTCACGATCTCACAGTTTGTGAGTTTAGCCCCACATCCAGCTCTGTGCTGACAGCTCAGAGCCTGGAGACTGCTTCAGATTCTGTGTCTCCCTCTCCCTCTGCCCCTTCCCTGCTCTCACTCGAGCTCTCTCTCTCTCCTCTCAAAAATAAACAAACATTTAAAAAAATATTTTAAAATATTTTTTCATTAGGCTTTAAAAAAAGTGTAAGAAAGAAAATATTCTGACTGGTGGAAGGGTGACATAGAAGTAAAAAGCCCATCTGAAAGCTTTTTTGGGAGAAAAAAGGTGAAAGAACTCAAAAACATTGTTGAGTTACTGAAAGCTTTCCTGATTGAACACTATGTTAATTCCATGGTTTATTACCACACTCCATGCTTCAGAATCCCCCTTACTTCCTCTTTATGTATAACAATAGCAGATAGATCATAAACTCTGAGAAATGTTAGGGAAATTTATAAAACACTTCACACCTTCAAAAGTAATTCTCCTTACACTCTTTTAAACAGTCTTAACAACCATCAAGTCCTTTCCCAAGTATTTTCTACCGCTTTTCAATTTACATTCAAATGACAACTGCAGTCCTCATTTTCAAGTCCTGGATGGGCTCTCTAGCACAGAAACTTTTTTTGGCCCTTATGGTTGCATTCCTCATTAGACTTCTTATTCCAGTCTCTATGGCCTATTTCATTCAAAATTTATCCCTAATTCCCTCTCTAAAAGGCCTTGATCAAAGCCTTGTGTGTGGGGAGTGGGGGTGGGGTGCCTAACTGTCCAAATAAAACCAATATACTGCGCTGTTTCATTGAGATTCATTTAAATTAAAAGCATGACGACTCTAAAAGACCAAAAAAAGTTAAATAATCTTTATATGCTAAGTGCACAAAGAGCCGAGCAAGTGACGCTCTATCTTTAGCAAGTGTGGACTAGCGACTTTTTAACATGGACTCTAAGTACTGACAACTACTGTACCAAATCCATGGGCTCCAGGGATGGTCACACTACCCCCACACTAACAAATTACCAAATTATGTCTCGTGTCCCAGCACCCCATTAAGGAGGAAAAAGGGTGTTACGGGACTTGCATCTGAAGAAAGAAAAAACAGGCAGCTTTTCTGTGTAGGTTTTGGGAAAACAAAGCTTCACCATACGTGATACTGTTACAGCAGAAAACCACGCAGCACATTTTTGGACTCTCCTCTTCACCCAAAGGGAGACTGCCTTGCCACTCTATCCTCTATTGTGATGCGCCCTCCTAAGGATGTCGCTGCGTTAGCCCAGTGGTGACAGAAAAAGGGGCGGGACACGGGGTTACTCTGCCCAGGGAAGGAGGGATGAGGGTATCGCCTTCATCCCTTGGGGAAGGGCCTCAGGACTCCCAACCCAAAAACAGCACCGCCAAAAATCCAAATCCCTTCCTTGCCTCTCCGAATCAGGGGCCAGCTGCCGGAGCCCAGAACCCCACCCACGGTCTCCCAGCAGGGTCTGAGACACCCAGACCACCGCCACGGCAGCCCGGCGCTCTAGCCCAGATTCGCCCTCCGCCCCCTTCCTCTTTCGCCCAGCCCAGCCCAGCCTCCGGCGCCGCCCCCACCGAGTTCCCCAGGTGAGTCCAGTCACCCTCGAACCTGCAGTCCCTCTTGAGTGTCCAGGGAGGACCTAGGCGAAGGCGGGGGACCAGCGACACCTCCGCTTCTTCCTCAACTGGGTCCCTCTGGAGGTGTCTGTGGCAGCGGCCACTCAGGCGGCTGCGGCCAGCAGAGCCGCCGGGGCAGGTTACAGGCCGGCTCCTAAGCCTCTTCTCGCGAGAGCCTGGAGTCCGAAGAGGCGAGGCTAGCGGTGTTCTCGCGAGGCTCAGCGCCCGGGAGTGGGCGGGGCGCCGAGGGTGAGGGTGAAAGAGGGAGCGGCCGCTTGCGGTGGGCGTTCTGCCTAGGGGCTGGGGTGGCAGAGTGCTGGGCGCCGGCCCTGAAAGACGTCAAACCCGGATCCTCGGCGATCCTCGTGTCTGAGAGGCCCAAACCTCTGAATCCCACGTTTTTCCTTCGACTTCCTGTTACCGTTAGAAAAAAACGGACAGCGTCTCCTGCCCAGAGTTAGAGAAATAGCTCTGGGACCCCGAGTGCTCTGGGAAGACGTTTCCCTTAATTGAGCAAACTCCGAAATGGCCTTAGCGAGCTCACCTGGCGGCTATTCACCCACCTGGGCTCACGAAAGGCGGTCGTCGTGAGGCCCACCCTCTATGCCTCGGTATCTGCAGCTGTTTGTTTTTAAAAGCTGGCTTGGCGGGAACCGGGTGCCAGCTGAAACTCCTCCTTCACTTGAGCCGCCTATCACACGTCGGGAGGAACCTGGGTCGCATGTTGCTCCTGTGGCCAGAAGGTCGCCAGTTAATAAGAGTTTCAGTCATCCAACTTCTCTGAGCCTACCATGTGCCAAACGCTGGACGATCCTCACGGGGTTGGGGGGAGGAGTGACTAAAAGACGCGGTCTCGGCGCTGGAAGCTCAGACCGCGGGGGCAAGACCCGCCCGATAAATGGAAACCCACTGTGCTGTGATAAAAGCCGGGTTGCCCGCAATGAGCTACGGGAGCAGCAGACAGGGAGTAACCGGCTCTGCCTGGCATGTTGAGGAAGCCTCCACCAGGGAGAGACATTTGAGCTGAATCTTGAAGGATGAGTAGAGTTCTTCCCCGGTTTTGAGAAGAGTGGGAGGGGCGTTGCAAGCAGAGAAAGCAAAGAGGAAGAGGACCTGGTTTGTGTAATTTGGAATGAAAACGGATCTTGCGGAAAGAACTTTGTTGAAAAACTTGTAATCATTGTTTAGTTCGGAAGAGAAAAAAAAACTCCCAGGCCCCCATGCGTGATAACCAAAGTGTTGTCCAAACCAAGGTTTTATGCTAAGGAGATGAATTGTGCTGCACGGTACCGGAAAGTGAATATCCTCTTCCTCATCTAGGTACACTCACACATCAGAGACCTAAAGGGAAACAGGTTATTGTCCTAGTGTGCCCAATTGTTACTGCCAACATTCTGTTAAATTGGAAAATCCCAGTACTCTTTGAGGACTGCTAAGTAGAGCGATTTAACAAATGTTGCAATACAGGGAATCTCATGGAGAAACTTCAGAAACATCCTCAGGCAACAACGCAACAAAAACCTCACCAATCTTGATTTATTATCAAAATGTTCTGCTGTAAGCTAAGATCAAGGGAGGTGATTCTGTAGTCCAAGTTAGGTTTAGAGAGGTCTGTCAAACAGGAATCATTTCCCTGTATCAAAATAGAAGCTATAATTTCCTACAGAAAGTCTCTGATATTCTATAGAGTTTCCACCAATCTTCCTTCAAAAAACATCTTCATTTTTAATATATATATATTTATATATACAATAGTGTCATTTGGCTCACTCTATCCTCCCTACAAATAAGCCCAATACTTAATAGCAAAACAAACAAAAAGTAGTTCTAACCCTGCTATGGGCCAATCAGGTGTCCTCCTCAGCATAATTCACAAGTTCTAGTCCAAGTTCCAGAAATTCTACAGGAGGAATTATGTCAGCAAAGATTTTAGATGAAATTTGGAAACTTTGTTCCATTCTGGAATCAGGCCAAAACATTTTACCTTACTTTGAGGGACCTATAGTCCATCTTATTCTGTTATTCCAAGGAAGGAAGGAAGGAAAGAAGGAAGGAAGGAAGGAAGGAAGGAAGGAAGGAAGGAAGGAAGGAAGGAAGGAAGGAAGGAGGGAGGGAGAAGCAAGGAAGTCTGAAAATCTAATAAAACTATCACCATCATTTGCTTAAAAAAATTAACCTATCAAATATTAATTTGGGGAGCATTGGTAGCATTGTTGCATCCACACGACTCCTGAAACAGAATGCTATGGGCACCAGTGACAGTCACAACAAAGTTTATTACAATGAGAGGCAAGGCCGACCGATCGGAACCAACACTCTTGACAAGAGTGCGGCCCCAAACAGCCGGGGTACAGAGTTTTTATAACCGATCACATCGTTTTATCATCACCTGGGAACAGAACAAAGAAACAGGTTCCAGATGAGTTAGAAACAGTTGCCTAATGAGGTGTTTACTTTAGACTTTCTGCCTCTAAGTTGCAACCAGTGGATCTCCTTGACCCTGCCTCTGACGCTCTTTGTTTTTTTTTTTAATTTTTTTTTTCAACGTTTATTTATTTTGGGGACAGAGAGAGACAGAGCATGAACTGGGGAGGGGCAGAGAGAGAGGGAGACACAGAATCGGAAACAGGCTCCGGGCTCTGGGCCATCAGCCCAGAGCCCGACGCGGGGCTCGAACTCACGGACTGCGAGATCGTGACCTGGTTGAAGTCGGACGCTTAACCGACTGCGCCACCCAGGCGCCCCGCTTACACCATCATTTGTAAATGCTAGCTGACTAACCCCTAATGTCAATCTTCTACAATATTAATCACAATACGCACCAAAAAGATCAATACAAATAAAGAGTTTTATACAGAAGCAATGAATAAATTCCTTTGGTTGTATTGTTGCACCTTGTAATATGGTAAGACAAGATTGTTTCACAGCAGAGGATAAGATAGTTAGCACCTGGAGGGCTCAGTCGGTTAAGCATCTAACTCTTGATTTCAGCTCACATCATGATTCGTGGTTAGTGAGTTCGAGCCCCCCCCCGCGCCCGCGGCTCGCCCCCCCCCACATCAGCATGGAGCCTGCTTGGGAGTCTTTCTCTCCCAGGGTCACTCTGCCCCTCCTTCATTCGCACAGTCTCCAATAAGTAAACTTAAAAAAAAAAAAAAAAAAAGACTTCTAGTTAAATACTTGCTCAGCAAATTAATAAGCCACAGAACCAGAATCCTGTTTAACTTTAAAGCCTGGGATTTCTTGTTACTAGAAGGTTTGAGCACTGTCACCTAACAGCAGGAACAGGAAAATTACACTAACACCAAAAGAACTCTATTCAGCAAACATATTTATAGATTAAGACCCTGTATAAGAATACTAGGGGAAGTACAGGCCTTATGAATATACAGGTTCTAGGATGGGAAAAGATAAGATTCAGTAAGCAGAAAGGGAGAGGCTAAGGCTTGAAGGTCCTGGGTGGGGAAAACACATATTTTAAAACAATGCTGGGGAGCATCTGACCACTAGCAAATGCCTGAGGGCACAAGGTTCCTCTTAAGAATGTAACAAACACCACCTACCCACCCCCTCAGGTTTCCCTCAGGAATTTGACAAAAGACCTAACTAAAAATAAGTAGTAGACCATAAAACATATGACCCCGAAGGAACAGTTTGGCGGTAGAACACCCCCATACAATGGAAACGAGCCAATCAAAAAGGAATGACTAGGCATTTAGAGTTATCTAGCCAATAAGGGTAAAACCTGAGAAGGGACAAGGGGGAAGGAGAGGGGCTGATCAAAACCTTATAGAACAGAGTTTTATAAGTTTGCCTACAGTTTCTGGCATTCACTTTTTTTTTTATATATATATATGAAATTTATTGTCAAATTGGTTTCCATACATGGCATTCACTTTTTTTTTTATTTTTTTTTTCAACGTTTATTTATTTTGGGGACAGAGAGAGACAGAGCATGAACGGGCGAGGGGCAGAGAGAGAGGGAGACACAGAATCGGAAACAGGCTCCAGGCTCCGAGCCATCAGCCCAGAGCCCGACGCGGGGCTCGAACTCACGGACCGCGAGATCGTGACCTGGCTGAAGTCGGACGCTTAACCGACTGCGCCACCCAGGCGCCCCCATGGCATTCACTTTTGAATGAAGAGAGCATTCATACAATTCTTTCTTTCTGATCTTATGCTGTAATAAACTTTTGCCTGCTGCTCATTTTATTTTGTGTCCACCTCTTCATCAATGCAGCGAGACAATGAATCCCAGGTATTAAGTAAAAACAAAAACAAAAACAAAAACAAAAACCTCCCAAAACATTTCTACTGACTTAAATGAGATGTGTAAGTAACAAATATAAGGAAAGCAAGCTGGGTGGTAAGGAGATAATGTGCTGTGAGAAATCAGAGATAGGAAAGATTACTTCTAATTGAAGAGATGAAGAAAGTGCAGGAAAGGGGGAAGATGGATGTTTGATTTGGGAACCTTGAAGAATAGATAGGATCCATGCATGAAAAGATAATAGGAAAAAACAGCTGTTTTTGTTTGTTTGTTTGTTTGTTTTTGTTTTTGTTTTACGTAAAAACTATGCCCAACATGGGGCTTGAACTCATAACCCAGTGATCGGATCACATGTTCTACCAACTGAGCCAGCCAGGTGTCCCAGGAAAGGACATTCTTATGGAGAGATCAACAAAGGCATATTAATGGCTAAGCTATGTATCCTTTAGGGGCAATAATGACCCATTTAAAAAATGAATAGGATGCAATGTGAGAAAAGTAAAATGGAATGGAGACATAATAATGGCCTGGAATGTTGGGTTAAAGTAGAGGTCTGCAAACTTTCTGTAACTTGTTAGCTTGCAATAAGGGTAAAATCTCAGACCTTTCACAGCTTTTGACAATTCCTATTAGGCTTTGTTTTGTAGAGATTGACATAGTGATCTAAAAATTTACATAGAAATGCAAAAGCCCTAGAACACGTATTTTTTAAAAAAAAGAGAACAGGAGCGCCTGGGTTGCGCAGTCGATTAAGTGTCCAACTTCGGCTCAGGTCATAATTTCACAACAGTTCATGAGTTCGAGCCCCACATCAGACTCTGTGCTGACCGAGAGGAGCCTGGAGCCTACTTAGAGTTCTGTGTCTCCCTCTCCTTCTGCCCCTCCCCTGCTCATGCTCTGTCTCTCTCTCTCTCAAAAATGAATAAACATAAAAAAGAGAGAGAGAGAGAACAAAGTTGGAGAACTTACATGTCAAGATTTCAAAACTTATTACAATACTACAGGAATCAAGATGGTGTGGTGTTGGCACAGAGCTAAGCCTATTGCTTAATGGAATAAGTTGTGAATCCAGAAATAAGCCTTTACATTTATGGTCAGTTGATTTCTAGCAAATGTACCAAGATAATTCAATGAGGAAAGGATAGTCTTTTCAAAAAAACAAACAAGCAAACAAAAGACCCTTAGGTCCTTACCTCACATCATACACAAAAATATTAATCTTAAATGGATCATAGGCCTAAATATAAAAACTAAAACTAAATTTGATAGGGGCACCTGGGTGACTCAGTCAGCAGAGCATCTGACTCTTGATTTCATCTCAGTCATGAGCTCATGGTTCATGAGTTCAAGCCCTACATAGGGCTCTGCACTGGTGGTGTGGAGCCTGGTTGGGATTCTCTCTCCCTCCCTCTTTCTCTGACCCCCCCCCCCCCATGCTCACATGATTTCTCTCTCACTCTCTCAAAATAAATAAATAAACTTTTTAAAAAACTATAAATTTGATAAAAGAAATCAAAGGAGAAAATCTGCATGGTGTTGGGTTAGACAAAGAAGTCCTAGACATGATAGCAAAAGACAAGTCATTTTAAAAAAATTGACAAATTTAATTATTACATTTAAAGTGACAAGTTTAATCAATAAAATTGAGAATTCTTGAGCTTCAAAAGACACCATTAAAAGAGTGAAAAGACAAACCACAGACTGAAAGGAAATGTTTGAAATCATAATAAGGAGGTGTATCCATAGTACATAAAGAACTCTTATAACTTAATAAGACAATCCAATGAAAAAACAGCAAAGGACTTACACAGACCTGTCTATGATGATATACAAATAGTTAATACACACAGGAAAAGATGCTCAGTGCCATTAGTCATTTAGTAAATGTAAATTAAAGCTACAATGAGATAAATTACAACTGCACACTCACTCGAATGGCTATAATGAAAAATCAGACAATGACAGTGTGTGAAGATAGGGATAAACTTGAACCATCATAGATTGCTGGTGTGAGCATAAATCGCAATCATTTTGGAAAACAGTAGCTTTTTAAAGTTAGATATAAATTTACCATACTATCCAGCAACTCCTAGTGATGAAGTTTCGGGGTGATGGGAGGTTCGTGGGGTCCAGAGCTGACGGCCAAGAAAGAGTTCTTCAAGATATCTTTGGTGCAAAAAGATGACTTTATTAATGCATGGGAACAGGATCCATGGGCAGGAATTGCTGTGCTGTGTAAGGGGTGACCGTTTTATGGAGTCGGGGAAGATAAAGTCAAGAGGGAGTTTCCAAAAAGATTTTCACATGCTAAAGACTTACTGGAGGCCGACTATTGTCAAGCTAAGATTGTTTTCCCATTAGCAAAGCATTAACATTGAGACAGTAGGGAGTTCCTGGACTTTAGGCTGTTGATGGGATTGCCTTTTTCTGCTAAACTGGTGGAGACTCCTATCAGTTTAACCATTTGTTTTTTGTCCTTTCTTGTTTTGGGATAGCTGGGAGTGTCCAAGGAATATCACACATGTCCCACCTGGGGGGAGAGTGCTAGCTTGTGTTTTGCCCTCAGCCTGCCTCACGCTCCCTCATCACCAGGAATCTACCCAAAAGAAACAAAAAAATATATATCCACACAAAAACCTACGTGTGCTGCTCATAGCAACATTATCCTCAGTAGCCAAAAACTGAAAATAATCAACTGGTGAATAGATAAATGTGGCACATTCATACAATGGAGCGCTCTTCGGCAATAAAAAGGAATGGCTTACTGATATGTACTACAACGTAGATAAATCTCGAAACCTGTAGGCCGAGTGAAAAGAAGTCAGATGCAAAAGACTACAAATTGTGTAAGTCATTTAGATGAAATGTCCAGAAAAGGCAAACTTAGAAAGACACGAAGCTGATCCATGGTTGTGGGAGTTTCGAGTGGGAGCAAGGATTGACTGCAAGTGGGCTCAAGGAAATTTACTGGAGTGATGGTAATCTTCTAAAACGGTATATGGATGATAGTTGCACGATTCTATAAATACTAAATAACACTGCTTTCAGAAGGTGAATTTTATGTAAGTTATACCTCAATAAAGCTGTAAAAAGGGGGAAAAAGGACTTTAATCCTATGGATCGGATACCTCAATTAATTCTTTGGATCCACATGAACCCAAACTTGCAGAGGTGGAAATTTTCCTGCTTGTAACCTGAAAGCCATTTCATTTTTCAATGCCATCCATGGTTTCCATGCATGCACCTCCATAAATATATCTACCTCAGAACCTCTTTATCCACTTTTCTGTCCTGGGATCCTAAGAGAGGGTGAGAACATAGAACCCATGAAGATCTGTGCCAAGGAGCTACAGACGTTGCAATTTGGCCATCGTCCTCTCAAGGAGATGTGATCTCTGTCCAAAAAGAAGAACAGACAGAAACTGTTAGATCATACGCTCCTGAGCTTTTCTAATAGTACCAGGAGTTTATATGTTTGTTTTGCTGAAAAGGAAGCTTTAGGATAAGAACTGCAAAAGTAAATCACTGATTTTAAAACCTGACTATTCTAAATGCTGGGCTTTGCTTGGGATGAAGTTGAACTAGACCAAACAGACCCACTGTTTAGGGGCAGGTTGTTTCTTCTCCAACATGTCCTGGGTCCACTTCCATGAACTGCTGCTTCCAAATGGAACCAAGAACTTGTTTCTTTTTTTTTTTTTTTAATTTTTTTTCAACGTTTATTTATTTTTGGGACAGAGAGAGACAGAGCATGAACGGGGGAGGGGCAGAGAGAGAGGGAGACACAGAATCGGAAACAGGCTCCAGGCTCTGAGCCATCAGCCCAGGGCCCGACGCGGGGCTTGAACTCCCGGACCGCGAGATCGTGACCTGGCTGAAGTCGGACACTTAACCGACTGTGCCACCCAGGCGCCCCCCAAGAACTTGTTTCTATCGAGTTCTGCACAGACTAGGTTGGATACTTATAGGCCCAATCCCTGAAGACTTGGGAAGGAAGGTTTTTGGTGTATGGGCCACATGGGGAGGAGAATGATAGGGGTAAAGACATTTAGAGACACACATTATCCAAGGATTAAGTTAAGCAGTGAGAGGAAGTCAGAGGAGAGGGACTTGTGGGACCCCATCTGATACTGACCTTTCAGGGACTGAAAGTTGATTCAAAGAACTCAATAAAACAGTTTTTCACTACTCAGAAATAATAAATAAATAAGTAAATAAGTAAACCTATGCTTACATGAGAACTTAAAATGTGATTTTTAAAATTATCTACAAAGCTATGGGAAAATAATTGTTTAATAGATGGTGTTTGTTGTTTGTTTTGTTTGTTTGCTTGTTTGTTTTTACAGAGAGAGAGAGAGAGAGAGAGAGCATGAGTGGGGAAGAGGGGCAGAGGGAAAGAATCCCACGACCCTGGGATCATGACATGAGTCGAAATCAAGAGTTGGATGTTCAACTGACTGAGCCACGCAGGCACACTGATAGATGGTATTTAGAACACTAACTGTCCATATAAAAATAATAAAGTTCCAATATAATATTTTGTCCTACACAAAATTACCCTCCAAAACAATAAATACTTAAAGTGAAAGGTAAAACACTAAAGTAGTTATAAGAGATAATTTGTGACCTAGGGTTGGGGAAAGACTTCTTCAGTAAGACTCTCCAAACACAGAAGCACCTGGGTGGTTCAGTAGGTTAAGCATCTGACTCTTGATTTAGGCTCAGGTCATGATCTCACAGTCATGAGATTGAGCCCCACTTCGGGTTCCATGCTCAGTGTGGAAGCCCGCTTTGGGATTCTCTCTCCCTCTCCCTCTGCCCTTCCCCCATATAAAAAATAAAAAACAAAAATAAAACCAATAAGGAATTCATATTAGAATATGCAAAGAACTCAAAATTAACAGGGCCAGAAAATCAATTAAAAATTGGCAAAGGATATTAAGGAAAAAAAAAAAAACAGCTCATGGACTCAGAAGACCAAGTGGCCAGTTCGTAGAGAGAAGTTCAATCTCACTAGTATTCAGAGATAGGTGAATTAAAACAATGGGCTGCCACTTACCATCAATGTGACACAACTTTTCATAAATGTGCATACTTCCAATTGTAGGTGGAAATAGACAGAAATTCCTAGTTCTCCTGGTGGGAATAGAAACCATACATGTGATTCAGAGTCTTGCAAAGTTTGTTTATGTATCAGGATTCTACCCCTGAGTAAACATCCAGGGAAATTCTCACACAGTTCCATCAGGAGACATATTTAAGAATACTCGTTGAGGCTGGACGCTACCAAGGAGCTGGAGGCACCATCCACACCACCTTCTACTGCTTATTCTTGTATTAGATAGTAAACTGGAAAGTGAAAAACTGCATTCTCCAGACACCTCTGCTGCTAAGGTTCTAGAAGAGGTTTAGGTTCAGCCAAGCATATGCACTCCTGGGAGAAGGGGCAGGCATAAGTAAGGTGATTCTGCCACTTTTCCCTTTCTGCTGGCAAGCCCTGTTGTGGAAGGGGTTGATTTTATTGTGTTAGTGTTACCAGATTCTAGCAACAAGGCCCAATAGATGTCAAGAAGCAAAGGGCTTGCCATCTTTTTTTGCTGCGGTTGGTCACGGCAGGTACAGTTTGTTTCTGGAACAGCCATAGGAAGCAGCTGCCTCCTGATCAGGGCAGTCTCATGATAATATCAGTCAGTTGCGGAAATGAGAAGACAGAACAACTCTCTTGGTGACTTTGTGAGTTTTTCCTCCAAGTTTAACATAGAGTCTGTTTTCATCAGCATTCTCAATGATTTTGTAATGAATCTCTTTCTATAAACTAACGGAAGTAGCTTCTCTTCTCTGCATTTCAACCAAAGCCTGATTGATTCCACCAGGATGCCAGACATTTGTTAATATTCTTGTACATTTTGCAAAATTTACTTGCCATTTCAGTCCCATCTCCATTGTTCCCTACATCAAGAAGATCTGTTCTCTTCTCTGTGTATCATTGTGTTTTGCATTTCACCTATAACACTGTAATTACTTGCTTACATCTCTGTTTTCTTTAGAACACAAACTGTTTGAGGCCAGTATGGGATCTTAGTCCTCAGGGATATAAAGCATATTTTATTTTTTAAAATTATTTATTTATTTTTATTAGTAACATCTACACCTAGCATCGGGCTTGAACTCACAACCCCAAGATCAAGAGTAGTGTGTTCTAATGACTGAGCCAGCCAGGCACCCCCACAGGCACATTTTAAGTGCACATGTAGACACTGTATTGGACAAGACAGAATATAGAACATTTCCATCATCACAGAAAGTTCTATTGCACAGCATTGATCTAAGTAGAACCAGGGTCTGTATTTTACACTTCTGGAGTGTCTTGTATTTTTCTTTCAGAGTGTTTATCAAAATTAATAGTGAATTAATATCTGTCTTGCATACTAAATTGTAGGCCTCATTAAGATAGAAATTGTGTCCATTTTGTTTACCAGTTTATGCCCAGTGTCTAATCTATTACATGACAAATAAAGGATACTAAATTTAGATATTTGTTAAATGACAAATGAATGAAATCATGTCCTAATAAATACAAACATTCTATTCGTTATTTTTAAATTTTTTTAATGTTTATTATTATTATTTTTTTTTAATTTTTTTTTCCAACGTTTATTTATTTTTGGGACAGAGAGAGACAGAGCATGAACGGGCGAGGGGCAGAGAGAGAGGGAGACACAGAATCGGAAACAGGCTCCAGGCTCTGAGCCATCAGCCCAGAGCCCGACGCGGGGCTCGAACTCACGGACCGCGAGATCGTGACCTGGCTGAAGTCGGATGCTTAACCGACTGCGCCACCCAGGCGCCCCTATTATTTATTTTTAAGAGACACAGAGAGACAGAGCACGAGTGGGGTAGGGGCAGAGAGAGAGGGAGACACAGAATCGAAACAGGCTCTAGGCTCTGGGCTGTCAGCACAGAGCCTGATGTGGGGCTTGAACCAACAAACCATGAGATCATGACCTGAGCCAAAGTCGGACACTTAAGTGATTGAGCCAGTCAGGTACCCCCAAAAGTTCTGTTCTTTACAATTTGGGGTCCAGTCTAGAAATACGATCAGTGGGTTTGTGTATAGACAAATGTTTTCTCAAGTTTCAGACCACTTTTTTGCCTTTCCTTGCAAGGCATTTAATTTCCTGAAATGAAGAGAGCAATAGTATCTAGCTAGTAAGGATTCCAGGACCTAGGATTTTGGTAATATTAAAAAGATGATGTCCAAAATATGGGACTGTAAGACACATAATTAAAAAAACATTTTGCATTATTCTTCCTACTCATGACCAATTTAAACACTTTGGTATTAGTCATAACCCCAGAAAGTGTTCTTAAAAATTTTTTAATGTTTATTTATTTATTTTGAGAGAAAGAGACAGCGTGAGCAGAGGAGAGACAGAGAGAGACACACAAATCCAAAGCAGGCTCCAGGCTCCAAGCTGTCAGCACAGAGCCCAACGCGGAGCTTGAACCCACGAACTGTGAGATCATGACCTGAGCCATGGTCGGACGCTTAACCGACTGAGCTTTCAGGTGCCCTGAAAACGTTCTTATAACAAATGAGAACTATTTAACTTCATTTATTTAAAATTATGATCATTAAATTTTTATTTTGCAGTGTATGATGGGAGAGAAGTTACAAAGTGCAATTTTATTCTTTTATAAATTATGCAATAACATACTTTAAAAAGAATAAACAACAGAAATGGAATAATTAAAAGAGGCCTTACATGAATAAAAGTAGAATCAAAACAATCAATTAGAATTTCAGCTATTGTGGCTAGCCATGGATTAGATGTAAATATTGGCATTTGGTGATCTCCAAAGCTTGAAAATGTTAGCAGCATGTAATTTTGTTGCCCTATCCTGTGTATAGCAGTGCTCTGCTCTGTCTTCACTGGGATTTAGCTTTGATTAGCACATCCACATCAGCTTTGTCTGCTTCTCCAAGACTTTTTTGATGGTTCTCAGCCGGGACATTGTCTTCCTTTTTTCGGGGCCTCTGGGAACCACCATCTCTGTGAGCTATTGGAGCTCCGAGGGCGACAAAGTTGTGTACATCCTGTAGTTTCCTCCGCAGCCATTCTACCCTCTCCACGGAGCTCAGATGCTTGCCCAGGTTATGCATAAACTGTATTTCACTCACAGATCTCTTCCTGGAGGGAACAGCAATGGGAAGGACCACTCCATTAGCTCCCCCCTTCCCAATCATAAAGCCAACGTTAAAAATCCAGCTCCCATGCTCTCACCATGCAGAACAGCTTACGATACTTACTTGACAGGTTTCCCATCCGATTTTGCAAGAAAGCAAATTGCAAACATGACAACCATGACCTTAACCATGTCTTTCGCAGACATCATCTTCACTAAAAGGAAAAGGAAAATGGAAGCGTTTAAAGATATTTTTAATGTGTCAAACTGTACAATCAAATTTGTAATAGTTGCCTTTACAGCCATACAACTGCACAAAGTGTTACAGCAATCCCAAGTAATTGAATTGGTTTTCATGAAAGACTTTGACAATCAGCCTCTTTTATTTTATAGATACGTTAGTATATATTGTATACACACAAAATTTGACTCTGAAATTAGTCAGATTAGTTCTCCTTTCTTAAGTATCTTTTAAGAGTTTTGTACAATTTTTAATATATGAATTTAAGCCACATGAGAACTGAAAAGGCTTACTTTTTAGAATTTCCTCCCACGTTTTATGTTGCTTATGATTAAGTGCTTATAATTTGCTTGAAAATGGCTAATTCTCTTAATTAGGTAACTTGCTAACACTATTTACTAAGCAAGTTTCTTTTCTCATAAGTCAACTTCATTTCAGGCACTACAATAATAGTCATAAATATCAAACGAATAGGCTCTGATTTAGAGATTTTTAATGAATTAATGCACACTTCTATCATTAAAAAGAATGTGCCAAAGTATTTTAAAATTATCTAATCCATCATCTAATCATTAATTAATTGTTTATGGAATTAGAGCCTTGGCTCCATATGGAATGCTTGTCTATCTTATTTGACTTATTTTATTAACAATCTTGTTTGAGTATAATTTTTAGCACTTTCCTCTTTTGCCCATAAAGCTTTTCATCTCAGAATAGAACAGTCTTACCTTAATCTGCATTTCAATAATTGCAAAGCCTATTATTACAGAAGTGCTTTTTCTTAATGCTTAATGTTCTCCATTTTAACATACACAGAATGGCTATGCGCTCATATTTTTAAAGGGAAACGGCATCATTTAGAAGTACCGAAAGAAAAATTATAATCCACATTTAATTTTACTCTGCAATATAAGACTACTGATGGTGCAACAAATGAATATTCTTCAGTGTTGGTTTATGTTAGAAACAGGCACTGTAGCTACAGCATTGGGATTTGGTCCTAGCTTTGTCACATTTACCTAGTGACTTAAGACTCCTTGGCTTCCTTGTTCTTTTATTATTATTATTATTTTAAGTTTATTTGTTTATTTTGAGAGAAAGAAAGAGAGAGCAGGAAGGACAGAGAGAGGAAGGGAGAGAGAGAATCTTAAGCTCTGCACTGTCAGTGCAGAGCCCAACACGGGGCTCAATCTCACAAACTGAGATCATGACCTAAGCCAAAATCAAGAGTCAGATGCTTAATGGACTGAGCCACCCAGGTGCCCCAGCTTCCTTATTCTTAATAGAGAGAAGAGCTTCTTACAAGAATGTCATGAAAAAGCTTAAAAAAGACAGTTGTAAAACACCCTTAAAATTCACATACAGTTTTCAGAATAGCAATTTTGAAAAGGCTTTATGTAAATGGAATAAATATCCAGGAGTAAAACTGAATTTCTCCAACTGTTACACAGATTGAGCTCTCCACGAGTCATAAAACAAACCATCTAGATAAGGATATTCTGCATTAAAATGAATTTTAACACAACACAAATTTGTATCGGCTATTTAAATCAGAATTACTCATTCCTCACTAGGCTGTTTTATTTCAAAATTTCAGTAAGATAACCATTAGAGCATATCATGCCAAATTTTAATTATTTTCTGTGTAATTTCAGATGAGTTTAGAAAAACAAAGCATCTCAAAAGACTTTAATCACAAAAATGTATGATTCAAGAGCATTTTAGCAGCATAAATTTCTTTTATATTAACCATAATTCAAACTCTCCCTTAATAATTTACCTTGAACAAGCAGCATATTTGCAGAAAATAACACACATCACATAATTACTTCATAATGACAAAAAACCTCAAATGAAATTTAAAAGAAAATATAAATATTACTCACCACACAAGGTTGTGACAAGATCTTTCAGGTGTCTTGACAGCTGATACTTTCTCAAAGTTGAGTGAACTGGTGAAAGCTGATGAATTAGACTGTAGAGACCCTCAAGTGTGACTTTTATATATAGGTCTTCCACTCACCAAAAGAAGCTTTTTTGTTGTCACAGATAATGTCACTCCCCATTCTCTGGATGGTAACGATAGGTTCAAAGCCACACACACACCCCCATTGGGCGGTGCCCATTCCTCTTAAATTTTAAATAATTGGATATTAAAAGGAAAACAGTGTGGGGCTGGGAAAAGGGTTTATGGAAAGATTTCTAACAAATATTGAAGTGCAATTGTGACGGGATTAATGAATTTATAAGTAAGACTGATTTCAAAGGTTTATGGTAGAGCTATTATTTGAAAGTAAAATCTGAAAATAAGTGTATTTGTTATAACATATAGTGTTATATATAACAATATATATAGTGTTATAACACTATTGGTATAATTATTGTGAGGGTTGTAAAGAATCACATTATATTATTCTTACTTTGGAATCCATTTTCAACCAATCCATATTATTCCTATTTCAAAAAAAAAAAAAATAGACATACTGCTTTTCTTAAAGGAAGTGTTAAAAATATTTTGAGAAAATGCACTTTGTAATTAATTTTAAAGCTTCAAGTGTGAAATTATCTTAAAATTCATTTCACTTAAATTTCATTTATGCATTTTTTTTTAAATTTTTTTTTCAACATTTATTTATTTTTGGGACAGAGAGAGACAGAGCATGAACGGGGGAGGGGCAGAGAGAGAGGGAGACACAGAATCGGAAACAGGCTCCAGGCTCTGAGCCATCAGCCCAGAGCCCGACGCGGGGCTCGAACTCCCGGACCGCGAGATTGTGACCTGGCTGAAGTCGGACGCTTAACCGACTGCGCCACCCAGGCGCCCTCATTTATGCATTTTAATTTGCACAGAAAACATTTGATAAGCACTAACTATATGCCAGGCTTTATATGTATTATCCCATTTAGTCTTCTCAGCAATCCCTTAAAGTAAATGCTGATATTAGCCCAGCTTTCACATGAGGAAACTGGGTTTGGAAAGTGGAGAAGATGGAATTCAACAAAGGTCTTTATGACTCCAGAGCCATTTTGATTCTTACTACCTCAGTTTTGCCCTAGAAATGAAACCCTTCTTTGAATTCCAGTCTTTAATTTGCCTAGCCTTTTGCAGCCTCGTTGCCCAGGGGTTGGGTCTTGATTCTTAGGTTCCCCCCGTTGGTGACTAAGGGCCTACTCCAAAATCTGATAGAGGCATAGTACTGCCACCTGTCTGATTTCAAATATTGGTACAGTCTGGTCTCAGTTCGAAACCCCTTGAATGCCCTGGGTATATCCAGGGCTCATTTAGGCAGCTTGACTCCCACCTAAAGTCCCAAAACTGAATTGTTTTTCTTAGCTATGGTCCTATCCAGGCTTCATATTATCCCCTTTCTTGCTAACCATTGCCAAGGTTCAACTCTACCTCCAGTGCAAGCCAGTCCAAGTTTGGACAGTACCTATACAGAGTCTAGAATGAGATATATGCATGAGTCCTGCTCTGGGAAATCCTCTTTACTGGGCAAATCTTACCTGGAGTGTATGTCCAGACTCCATTTTGGAAGTGCTAGAGACAAAATGCAACATGGCTAGAGGATTGAACCGGGTTGCTAAAAATGCTGGAAAACATGACAAATGAGAAGCAGTTGAATGAAATTGGAAAAGTCTGGAAAAGACGTGGGGGTGACTATATTAGATGTTTTTAATTTTTTATGGGGCTATCACACAGAAGAAGAAATGTTTTCTGTGGTTTAAGGAAGGAAAGACGGAGTTTAATGGTTAAAGATTACAAGAAGGCAGATTTGAGCTCAACTTGGATATTTTAATTATTAAAATAAAGAATCAAGTACCTTCTTAAGTAGTGAGTTCCCCCATCACTGCAAGAGTTCAAGTAGAAGCTACATGAGGATTTTTTAAGGAGAATATAGAGATTCCTATGTAGCAGATGGTTGAACCATGAAACCAGACCATAAAAATCTATTACTTTGGTTTTTTGAAGACCCCTTCTCATGCAAAGTATCCATGTGATGTTTGTTTATCATTGTTTTTTTGTTATACACTGTTGAGGGGAAGGAGAATTGGAAATGCGAATGATTTTATAAACACATTTTCACTGTTATTATAATGCCATGTTTAACATTTTAAATGTGTAGATTTTTCCACTTCTTCAGGGAAGTTTGACATCATTGACAGCCTTCCAGGAGTGATGCAGTTAGTACTTTCACTGTGTTCTTCCTATTGCAATTAAATAAGAATAAATTGTCTCATTGAAGACAACCATATTGCTAAATTAGTTTTTCTTACAAATTAAGCAAACCGTTTAGACAATGTTCACTTGTTTAAAAAATGCCTTGAGGATCTACTATCAGCTAGGAGCTATGTTGAGCACTAGATGATTGAGATATGATCTCTGCCCTCCAATTTAACACATAATTACCATATAATATAATAGGTTATAATAGAGATGTGAACAAAGGCTTATAAAAATGCAGATAAGGAAGTAACTAAATTTCCATAGAGTTGATGGGAGCTATTTTACTGAGAAGCTGAAATATTCTCAAGGATGACGGAGTTTTCCACCAGAGAAGGTGAAAGAACAGAGAGAACAGCATATGCAAAAGAATGGAGGCCATGAAGACTGAATATATGCAAGTGGGAGGAGAGGGGGAGATGAGCGATGATCCCATAGAAGGAGCTTAGGTACAAGTTGTAGAAGGTATTTGTGTGTATGACAAGAAGTTTTATCTTGCAGTTCTTTCTAAATTCATGCATGTATTAGTAATATTTTTGTGTCTCTCAGATTTTTTAAAGGACTATCTGACCTTCCCACAGAGAAGAGATATTGCTGCCAGGACTTGGCACATTGTTTATCTGAACCATCAGGGTCTGGAACCACAGTCACTTGATAGAAGGACATTATTTAAGAAATAAGAGGGCTAGGGGCTATGTGGGCACAAGAGGCTGATGTCACATTGACAGAAAAGCTGAGCACAGCTTTTTGCTTTGAAAAGCTCAGCCTTTCTTAGGACTCTCAAGTTCTCCGAAACTGGGATCAGACAACATACTGTATTCCTCACATTTGGGAAAAATAAAAGAGCCATGTGTTTTCTCTTGCATTATGGGAGGTTTAATTTTAGACAGATACTTTTTCCTTCTGTTTGAGCAATAGGAATTAGTAAGACTTTGGGGATTTGGCATGAAGAAGAAACTTCCAGGGCTAGGAAATCAGCCACAGTTCTAATTCCAGACGGATGAGACAGTATCTTAAAAGTTGACTTACTCTTTTGCTTTAAGCTGCTCTATGGGATATTGAGATACTGAGTTCTTTTTAAAAATTTTTATTATTGAAATAAGTTGACATATAGTGTTATATTAGTTTTGAGTGCCCAAAAGAGTGATTGGACCAATTCTATACATTATGTAGTACTTATCACACTAAGTATAGTCACCATCTGTCACCATACAATGTTATTAGAATGTTACTGACTGTATGCTCTATGCTTTACTTTTCATCTCCACAACTTATTTTAGAACTGGAAGTATGTATTTCTTAATCCCATTTCACCTATTTCACCCATTCCCCCCCCTCTGGCATTTGCCAGTTTATTTGTTCTCTGCATTTATGAGTCCATTTCTGCTTATTAATTTGTTCTGTTTTTTAGGTTCCACATATAAGTGAAATCATATGGTATTTGTCTTTCTCTGACTTATTTCACCTAGCATAATATCTACTAGGTCCACCCATGTTGTCGCAAACAGCCAGATCTCATTCTTTCCTTAAGCCAAATAATATTCTATTGTGTGTATGCACATGGTGGTGGTGGTGGTGGTGGTGTGTGTGTGTGTGTGTGTGTGTACCACATCTCCTTTATTCATTTATCTATCGATGAACAATTAGGTTGCTTCCATATCATGGCCACTGTAAATAATGCTGCAATAAACATCGGGTTGCAAATATCTTTTTGAATTAGTGTTTTCATTTTCTTTAAATACCCAGTAATGAAATTACTGGGTTGTATGGTATTTTTATTTTTAATTTTTTAAGGAACTTCCCTGCTATTTTCCACAGTTGCTGCACCAATTTACATTCCCACCAACAGTGTATGAGGATTTCATTTTTCTACATCTTCACCAACGCTTGTTATTTCTTGTCTTTTTGATTTTAGTTATTCTGACTGGTGTTAAGTGATATCTCATTGCTGCCAAGACTTGGCACATTGTTTATCTGAACCATCAGGGTCTGGAACCACAGTCACTTGATAGAAGGACATTATTTAAGAAATAAGAGGGCTAGGGGCTATGTGTGATTTGTATTTCCCTGATGATTAGTGGTGCTGAGCATCTTTTCATGTGTCTTTTGGTCACCTGAATGCCTTCTTTGGAAAAATGTCTATTCAGATCCTCTGCCCATTTTTAATTGGGTTATTTGTGTTTTTTTTGGTGTTGAGTTGTATACTTTTTTTTTAATTTTTAAAAAATGTTTTATTTCTTTTTGAGAGAGACAGTATGAGTGGGGGAGGGGCAGAGAGAGAGGGAGACACAGAATCTGAAGAAGGCTCCAGGCTCTGAGCTGTCAGCACAGAGGCCGACATGGGGCCTGAACCCATAAATGGTGACATCATGACCTGAGCTGAAGTTGGATGCTTAACCAGTTAAGTCACTCATATGCCCCTTGTATAAGTTCTTTATACATTTTGAATATTAATTCCTTATCAGGTATATCATTTACAAATATCTTCTCCCAAAAATGCCTTTTTATTTTGTTGATGGTTTCCATTGTTGTGCAGAAGGTTTTTATTTTGATGTAATCCCAATAATTCATTTCTACTTTTGCTTCCCTTCCCTCAAGAGACATATACAAAAATATGTTGCTAAGGTTGATGGTCAAGAGATTACTGCCTATGTTTTCTTTTGGTTTTATGGTTTCAGGTCTCACATTTAGGCCTTTTTTTTTTTTTTTTTAAGTTAGAGCATCTTAACTTTTCAGATCCCAATTTCCACATCTCAAAGTAGAATACTTTCTTCCCTCCTCTGAGTTATGGGCTTTCAGATATGAGCTATTATATGTAAAAGTGTTTTGCATGTAATTGACATTCAAAAAATGCATGTCTTCTTTGGGACATGAAACTAACTCTGAAGGGAAAGTGTTCCTTGCCTTTCCCCTCAGATGGGTCCACCTTACTCCAGGAGTCCCCATTAATAAACATGGAGAATATTGACTCTCTGCCTCCAAGATCTGCCAGCCCGGTCCTGTGAAGTGCAAAGAATTTAGAGGCAGTAGGCAGCTATGATGTTCATAAAATCCACTCTGAATCTGTTAATAGCACAAGGAATTGTAGTAAAATTTAAACTAAGACTAATCATATCTTTGCATTGCTGGGAACAAAATGTGTTGAATGTGATTGGAGAGTGGACTCCTACACAAGTTAACAAAGTAATAGGTGGCCTCAGAAGCTACATTCTTCTTACATCCACCTGGCAATACTGTGCAGTGGAAACACTCAGGACCTGACTATGGAAGATGAGAGCAAAGATCATAGCTCTAGCACTTATTAGTTGCAAAACCCAGGATGAAAACTTTAATTTCCACACAAAAATAAACATAAGCTACCCCACAGAGTATCACAAGGATCACATAGAATAATGTAGATGAGGCACTTTGTCAACTACATACGAGGTCTTGATTAAAAACAAATTTAGCAATAATAACGTTGTTTTCATGAATCCTGTTAAAGTTATATAATTCTAACTTGGAGCTTTCTGTGTCCTTTCTAAGCTTCATGAAGGACATTTCAAGCATCGCAGAGCTTCTCTAAAGGCTACACCTAGAATGCTATTGACATTGCCTTTCAACAATGAAGAAAATCTTCCATATGGTCAAACTCAACAAACTGTCCCGAAGAACGCTCTAGTGGGTGCAAAGAGAAGCATGAAGATGAGATTCTGTATTTTCCCTGTATGGAAATTCTCCAGATGTTTAGGGCACCAATAAAGTGTAAAAAAGCCACTATGAAACTTCATTCCAAGCATATTCATGTGGTTGGGTCGCTTATGAAATCAACTAGAGGGAAGATCGTAGTGGAAAGAGCAGTAGATTTGGAGTCAGAAGACCTGAGTTCAGATCTTGGCATTACTAGGATTGTCAGATTCAGCAAATAAAAACACTAGACATCAGTTAATAATAATAAATTGTACACTTAAAGTTTTATTAAGAGGATAGATCTCTTGTGAAATTGTCTTTTCAGAAAAAAGAATTTAAAAAATGCCACAGGACACCCTGTTATATTTGAACTATTTCTAGTTATCTATGCATATGTACACAGAAATAAAAGAAAAATAGTGTATGGAACATACTTCTACTAAAAAATTATTTGTGTTTATCTAATATAAATTATAAGTATCTAAATTACATACCTCTTTTTAAAATTATATTTCCCTGAATATTGACTTTTTCTTAATATTTCCTGTTTTGCAGAGTTTTTTTTAAATGTTTTATTTATTTATTTTGAGAGAGAATAAGAGAAAGAACGAGCAAAGGAGGGGCAGAGAGAGGGTGAGAGAGAACCCCAAGCAAACTACATGCTGTCAGCACAGAGCTCAATGCAGGCTCAATCTCACAAATTGTGAGATCATGACCTGAGCCAAAATCAGGAGTTGGACGCTTAACCGACTGAGCCACCAAGGCATCCTTGCAGAATTTTTAAGTAAAGTTTCTTGCAGTTACAGTTTATGTTCCAATTACATTGTAGCATGGCTTCTACATCCAAATTATTTTGTCCTTTTTTGCACTGAACATACATTCATGAGAAAACATGCTCAACATTATGACATGAGCTGGTACCCTGAACATGTACTGAAATAAAATCAACAACTCTGTAAACTGTTCTTCAATTTGATTTCTTGCAACATATAATCTCATCTTTCATGGCAGGAACTGATTTTCCATTCTTCAGGATTACATCTCATCTCTTGATCAATGACTCTTAAAATTGTTGTCCATTGACAAAAAGAAACATATTGTCATCAGTTTTGATTCCCTTCTTTGTCACTACATATAACAATTTCACTTGTTCCCTACTGGATGAGTATTTAGGAATATCTATGTAAAACAATCAAGTTCTTCAAGGGGGGAAATCCATTTGAAAAACAGATATGACAAGTGCCATAATCATTGTCCACTTTGAGATGGAATTTCTTTTCCTGTTCATGAGCAACATTGTCCCTTTAAGAACAGGCATTTAGGGGTGCCTGGGTGGCTCAGTTGGTTAAGCAACTGACTTCAGCTCAGGTCATGATCTTGCCTTCCTGAGTTCGAGCTCCATGTTGGGCTCTGTGCTGACAGCTCAGAGCCTGGAGCTTGCTTCAGATTCTGTGTCTCCCTCTCTCTCTTCCTGCCTCTCCCCTGCTCACACTCTGTCTCTCTCTCTCTCTCAGAAATAAACATTAAAAAAAAAAAAAGAATAGGCTCTTAAGGGAATATATTTCTCAATTCTTTAATCCATTCAATAAGTCCCTTTAAGCAATGGAAAACTTTAATAACACTGTTTACTCTTCTTTCAATTTGCATAATCTTACTATTAAAGAATACTGAAGACTAAAGAAATACTGAAATACTGAATACTGAAGACATGAACAAGAAATAAGTAGGCTTCACTCAATGGAGTGTTTTAAATGTCAGCAAGAACTTGGGGAAACTTTTCTTCAGAAAGTATGATTTCAACACATTAAATAAACCAAGGGTTCTCTGTCTTTGTTTAATAGAATCAATGGGTTTTTAAATGTGAGACAATTAAATAATACGGAATGCCAACAGAACTAAAAATAATTTAATTGTTTAGTTTGATCAGAATAAATACTGAAGGTTAGATGGTCATCTCTGTCCCAATCATGATCCTGTGGCCTGCTGTCCATTTAGCAGGGGCTATGGATAGAGGCAGCTTTCCTTAAAAAGAACTCTGGGTAAGGCAGGCAATAACATACATCTTTATCTTACAGAATCAACTTATGCATCAAAGTATTTGCTTTAAAAAATGTCTGCAACAGGGAGCATAACTCCCCATTCCTTAAGTGTGGAATGACTTCTTCCAAAGAATACAGTATAGAAAGGAGGAGGGGTGCCTGGGTGGCTCAGCTGGTTAAGCGTCCACCTCTTGATTTCTGCTCACGTCATGATCTCATGGTTCATGGGATGGAGCCCCACATCAGGCTCCGCACTGACAGCACAGAGCCTGCTTGGGATCCTCTCTCTCTGCCCCTCCTTCATTCACACACACACTCTCTCTAAATAAATAAATAAATAAACTAAAAAAAAAAAAAGGTAGAAAAAAAGCAGCTCTATAGTAGAGAACCTGAAGAACACTACCTTTGACCAGGTGATCAAGGTCAACATCAATAGTGTAAGTCATGTTGACAGAATGTACCCTTGATACTATGCGATGAAAATGGCATTTTACCTCTGTGATTTTGCTCCCCAAACCTCATATCCTTAGTCTAATCATGAGAAAAACATGAAGCAAATTCTTTTTTTTTATTATTTATTTATTTTTTTTATTTTTGGGACAGAGAGAGACAGAGCATGAACGGGGGAGGGGCAGAGAGAGAGGGAGACACAGAATCGGAAACAGGCTCCAGGCTCCGAGCCATCAGCCCAGAGCCTGACGTGGGGCTCGAACTCACGGACCGCGAGATCGTGACCTGGCTGAAGTCGGACGCTTAACCGACTGCGCCACCCAGGCGCCCCAAACATGAAGCAAATTCTAATTGAGGGGCATCCTACAGTATACCTGACCAGCACTCCTCAAAACTGGTAAGTCATCAAAACAAGGAAAGTCTGAGCAACTGTCACAGCCAAGAGGAGCCTAAGGAGACACGATGACTACATGTAATGTGGTGTCCTGGATGCGATCCTGGAACAGGAACAGGAAATTAGATAAAACCTAAGGAAATAATAATAGACTATGGTCTTTAATTAATTGAAATGTATTGATGTTGGGGGCACCTGGGTGGCTCAGTAGGTTAAGCATCTGACTTTGGCTCAGGTCATGATCTCATGGTTTGTGGGTTCGAGCCCCATGTCAGGCTCTGTGCTGACAGCTCAGAGCCTGGAGCCTGCTTCAGATTCCATGTCTCCCTCTCTGTCTGCTCCTTTCCCACTCGTACTCTCTCTCAAAAACAAACATTAGAAAAATTTTTTTAATGTATTGATGTTGGCTCATTAATTATAACAAATGCATCATACCAATGTAACATGGCTTTTTTTAAGGTAAATACTATTTTAATGAATCTTGTACATGTGTCCATATGTGTGTATCTACATACACACATGCGCACGTACACACACACACACACACACACACACACACAAGCACACACACATCCCTGATATACAATGTATTTTTTCCCAGGGGTTGACTTGAAAGGAATCTCAGAAAGCAGACTGCTTTTTTTTTTTAAGTGTTTATTTATTATTGAGAGATAGACACAGAGCATGAGCAGGGGAGGGGCAGAGAGGGGGAGACACAGAATCTGAAGCAGGCTCCAGGCTCTGAGCTGTCAGCACAGAGCCCGACGTGGGGCTCGAACTCACAACCCACGAGATCATGACCTGAGCTGAAGCCAGACACTTTACCGACTGAGCCACCCAGGTGCCCCCTTGGAAGCAGACTGCTTTAAACGGTGCAGAGCTTCTCTGATGTGCCAAGCCCTCCTCTTTGGGTCAGACTTCCATGTTTACCACAGAAGCCCCTCTTTTTATCTGTGGTCTGCAGGCCCTACTGATATTAGACTTTTTGAGGAACACTATCATCTTTTCTTTTCTTTTAAAATTTTTTAAATTTATATCCAAATTAGTTAGCATATAGTGCAACAATGATTTCAGGGGTAGATTCCTTAATTCCCCTTACCCATTTAGCCCCTCCCCCATCCCACAACCCCTCCAGTAACCCTCTGTTTGTTCTCCATATTTATGAGTCTCTTCTGTTTTGTCCCCCTCCCTGTTTTTATATTATTTTTGTTTCCTTTCCCTTATGTTCATCTGTTTTGTCTCTTAAAGTCCTCATATGAGTGAAGTCAGATGATATTTGTCTTTCTCTGACTGACAAATTTCACTTAGCATATTACCCTCTAGTTCCATCCACACTGTTGCAAATGGCAAGATTTCATTCTTTTTGATTGCCGAGTAATACTCCATTGTATATATATATACATACCACATCGTCTTTATCCATTCATCCATTGACGGACATTCGGGCTCTTTCCATACTTTGGCTATTGTTGATAGTGCTGCTATAAACATGGGGGTGCATGTGCCCCTTCAAAACAGCACACCTGTATTCCTTGGATCAATACCTAGTAGTGCAATTGCTGGGTCGTAGGGTAGTTCTATTTTCAGTTTTTTGAGGAACCTCCATACTGCTTTCCAGAGTGGCTGCACCAGCTTGCATTCCCATGTAACATGTTAATAACAGGGGAAACCATATGGGAGCGGTAGAGTGGAACTCTCTGTGCCATCTGCTTAAATTTTCTGTAAATTTAAAGTTCTTCTAAAAAATAAAGTCCATCCGTTAAAAAACCTCACAGAGATACGGCAGGAAAGATAAATAAATGAGCATAACTGTCAGCAAATTAACTAAATAAAAGTTTATGAATTTAATTGAGAATTAGGAGAGGTAACTGAATACAGCAAAATTCAGAGTAAAAGAAGATTTTTAAAAATCATCTATTGTCTCTTTCCACAGCACTTTATACTACCCATTGTCTTATTTGGTTCTCACAGTATCTTTGAGGTAAATGTTGTTCCTGTCTGTAAGTGAGAAGCTGAAGCTTAGACTTATGAAATTCTTGGTTCCAGTTCACTCCACTAGTGAGGGGACATAGCCAGAATTTACATGTGTCTCTTATATCCATGGCTTTTTCCTCAATGTCGTATGGCAGAGAATAAAGGTCAAAAGAATGAAAGAGGGCTTGAGGGGATGTGTGAAATAGATGATGAGAATTAAGAAGTGTACTTGTCCAGATGAGCACCGGGTGCTGTATGAAAGTGTTGAATCTCTATATTATATACCTGAGACTAATATTATACCATACATTAACGAACTGGAATTTAAGTAAAACCTTTAAAAAAAAATGAAAGCAGCAAATTCAACCCAAAACATATCTGCTAAGGTTGAGGCCCTGTGTTGAAATGTATGAGATTACAGAGAAGGTCAGTCATGGACCCTGACCTTGAGGAATATACTCTATTGGGAGAGACACAAAATGGGGGAGACACAAAAATATAATTTGCAGTAATACCTGGTCCACTGGCATGGAGAGGAGTTGCAGATGTGGCTGTTGAACATGCACACAATCTTATTCCCGTGGGTGCTAAGAAGTTTCAAGGTCAGACTCCTACACTTCTGTGCAATCATTGCAAATTAGAAGATTATTTCTTTTCACCTGAGGGAGCATTGAAGGATAGGCATCTGGTTTTGTTTCAGGTGTAACAAGATGACACACATAAATGATAAAGAGGACAATCTTTTATCTGACATAAAGGTCTCTGCCTATAGTTTTTCAGCTGTACACGCTTTCCTTGCCACTAACCAGTTTAGCTGACATTCTGATTTTAAGCTTAGATTCACCAAAGGACTCATATCTTTCATTAATCAGAGTGCAATGATACAATAATAGTTATAGGGCACTTACTAGATGGCAGGACTCTTCTAAGTGCTTTATATACATTATTGCTTTAATCTTTACAACTATCCTAAAATGGGACTATTTTAACCTCTATTTTGCAACTGAGAAATCTAAGACATGAATGAGTTTAAAACTTGTCCAGGGTTACCTAACTATATTGACAGAGACACAATTTGAACAGGAGAATGTGACTTCATAACCCATCTTATAATTGTGGTATATTGTTCATCTACTCCCCCCCCCGAACACACACACAGACACACACACTGAAAAAGTATATTAAAGTGTGTTTACTACACTATAATTTGTATGTGAGTAAATATACTTTCTCTAATTTCTAAAATTATTTTGATCTTCACAACCTCCCCGGGAGCTAATTAGCAGGGGCATAAAAGTTCTCAATTTCATTTAGTTTAAAAATGAGTTCAAGTATGTACCATCAGCATGTGGGATTCATTCCTGGAATGCATAGATGGTTCAATATATAAAAATTAATGTGCTCCATCACACTTACAGAATAAAAAAAACCCCACATAATGATCTCAAGTGGTGCAGAAAAACATTTAACAAAACTCACCACCCTTTCTTGATAAAAACCCTCAACAAACTAGGATTGAAAGGAAACTACCTCAACATAAACACCATGTATGAAAAACCCACAGCTGACATCATACTCAATGATGAAAGACTGAAAACTTTTCCTCTAAGATCAGAAACAATATAAGGATGTTCATTTTCATCACTTGTATTCAACATAGTAGTGGAAGTCCTAGTCAGAGCAATTAGTCAAGCAAAAGAAATAAAGTCATCCAAATTGAAAAGGAAGAAGTAAAATTATCTCTGTTCACAGACAACAGAAGCATGTCTGTAGAAAACCCTAGAGATTACACACACACACACACACACACACACACACACACACACTTAGAACTAATAAATTCATCAACATTAGAGGATACACAATTAACACACAAAAATCAGTTGCACTTATTTACACCCACAATGAACGATCCAAAAATGAAATTAAGAAAACATGGAGCGCCTGGGTGGCGCAGTTGGTTGAGCATCCGACTTCAGCCAGGTCACGATCTCGCGGTCCGTGAGTTCGAGCCCCGCGTCGGGCTCTGGGCTGATGGCTCAGAGCCTGGAGCCTGTTTCCGATTCTGTGTCTCCCTCTCTCTCTGCCCCTCCCCCGTTCATGCTCTGTCTCTCTCTGTCCCAAAAATAAATAAACGTTGAAAAAAAATTAAAAAAAAAAAAAAGAAAACAATTTTATTTACAATAGCATTAAGAGCATAAAGTATTTAAGAATAAACTTAACTGTGAGGGTGAAAGACTTGCATAGTGATAACTACAAAACAATGGTGAAATTAAAGACATCAATAAATAGCAAGACATCCCACGATCATGGATTGGAAGACTTAATGTTGTTAAGATGCCAACACTACCCAAAGCAATCTACAGATTTGGTGCAATCTCTACCAAAATTTCAGTGATGTTTTTTGCAAAAAAGGAAATATTCTTCTAAAATTCATCTGGAATCTCAGGGGATCTCGGATAGCCAGAGCAATTGTGAAAAAGAAGAACACAGTTGGAAAACACTTGCTGATTTCAAAACTTACTACAGAACTATGGTAATCAACACTGTGTGGTACTGGTGTAATGACAGATATGAAGACCAATGGAATTGAATAGAGAACACAGAAATAAATCCTTGCATACACGGTCAAATGACTTTTGACAGGGTGCCAAGATGATTCAGTGGGGGAAAGGGCAGTCTTTTAAACAAATAGTGTTGGGGGCGCCTGGGTGGCGCAGTCGGTTAAGTGTCCGACTTCAGCCAGGTCACGATCTTGCGGTCCGTGAGTTCGAGCCCCGCATCGGGCTCTGGGCGGATGGCTCAGAGCCTGGAGCCTGTTTCCGATTCTGTGTCTCCCTCTCTCTCTGCCCCTCCCCCGTTCATGCTCCGTCTCTCTCTGTCCCAAAAATAAATAAAAACGTTGAAAAAAAATTAAAAAAAAAAAAAAAAACAAATAGTGTTGGGAAAACTGGATGTCCACATGCAAAAAACTTGAAGCTAGATCCTTACCTTACACCATATATAAAAATAAACTCAAAAGGCATCAAATATCTAAACATAAAAGCTAAAACTTCTAGAATTCTTAGAAGAGAACATAGGGAAAATCTTCATGACAATGGATTTGGCAATGATTTCTTGACTATGACACCAAAAGCATTTACGGGTAGGGGTGGAGAGGCCGGAAAGAACATTTTCTCAGGGGTGCCTGGGTGACTGAGTTGGTTAATATCCGACTTTGGCTCAGGTCATGATCTCATGGTTTGTGAGTTCAAGCCCTGCACCGGGCTCTTGTGCTGGCAGCTCAGAGCCTGGAACATGCTTCAGATGCTGTGTCTCCCTCTTTCTCTGCCCCTCCCCTACTTGCACTCTGTCTCTGTCTCTCTCTCTCTCAAAAATAATTAGAATAGCGCCTCTATAAGAGGCTCCAGAATTATTCCTTACCCCCTTTCTGACATGTGGGGACATAGAGGGAAGATAGCTGTCTATGAGCCAGGAAGCCAGTTCAGAAATATATTTCTGTTGTCTATACACTACCAGTCTATGGTAGCTTGTTATAGCAGCCCAAAGAGACGAACCCACTAACAAAGAAACCGGGGCTCTGAAAGGGGACATAACTTGCTCCAAGTTCTTTTTTCATCTTCATCATGGTAGCTGTCACAGACTTAATAGGTCTAAATCTCCCCGACCTGGGAATATGAAATGATTTCTCCAATATCCAAATGATGAAGGTTTTGTGCCCCCATCCCACTTGATTGAAGAAAGTCTAGTCATCCAATAGGCTCTCTTCCCTAGGTGGTTTTACCATCAGAGAAGCTTGCACGTTCTGCAAGTCCAGCCTGATGGAGTATGCTACCTGGTTAAGCTAACGGTCTCAGGATGTTGCTTTTCTATGTATTTTGATCGAAATAATTTTGTTATTTTCTGTTTTTCTAAGCATGGCCTTTCACTTTCCTGCCTGTCACATGGGACAGTTTGGGGATTATCATCCGTCCTTGAACACCTGCTGCCATCACTCTTTTGGCATGGGCAGTGAGGGAAGGAAACAAACCCTTCCTTTAATTGATGGTGGATAGAAAGCAGAATAGAGAGAATAAGGTATACGTATTGCTGAATGTGGCTGCTCAGAGTCTTCAGACCCATCTGGTCAGGGTCCTAGGAGGATGCCCCCGCCCAGCTGCTAGTCTGGCACCTTCTGGTTGGTGCCATTTTTAAAAAAATTTTTTTTAATGTTTATTTATTTTTTAGAGAGAGAAAGACAGTGTAAGCGGGGAAGGGGCACAGAGAGAGGGAGGCACAGAATCTGAAGCAGGCTCCAGGCTCTGAGCTGTCAGCACAGAGCCCGATGTGGGGCTTGAACTCATGAAGTATGAGATATCATGACTTGAGCCCAAGTCAGACGCTCACCGACTGAGCCACCCAGGCACCCCTGGTTGGTGCCGTTTTATCTCTCATGAAAGACAAGCCCTTGAGTATCTCGTCTGCCCTGAAGTTGAAGTTCCACCTACCATGAAGCAGTTGGAGGGCCATCACCCTAGTCCTCATCTTCTATTCCAGAATCAACATCTTTCCAGGCAGGCAGGGTGACTAGAAATGGAAACATCTGCCTAATTCAGGAGAAGCCTCTTCTACTCCATGCAAGGTGGGTTGTAGCACAGAATGGCCCACAAAAATCCAGTCTCATTAGATCAAAATATGTCAGTGTCAGCACAAGTGGGTTATTTCTTCAAATTATCTGTTGACACTGACAGTCCAGTGCAGTCTAGTTCCTTCCCTCCTATTGTTTTCTCCAGCTCCAAATAATGTTTGGGATCTCACATTTTGGTATGTTTTTCAGATTTCTAGATCTCTGAGAATAAAACTCTCTTATTTCCTCAATAACAAACAATAAAGCTCTTTCAATTCAACCAAAGAAAAGAATATTTTTCCCCAAATAAGTACAAATTCTGCAGAGTGGCACCACCAAAGCACATCAAATTTATATAATCTAAAAGAAAACTGAGCTGCTTCATCCAAAATATCTGCTTTCATGTCATTTCCATTTTCTCAAAAAAAGGGTGCATGAGTAGTCAAGATATATGTATACATTGAACACTTCAAGTGGTTTCCCTCAAATCAATTAAGGTCTTCTTTAAAGGCCGAGTGAGTAAGATAAATCTTCAATTTTTACAAAAAAAAGGAAAGAAGAACTGCTTAAAACTTGAAAATTACACATAGCTGACTTCTAGCCATCAGAGTTTTAAAAGTCTTAGGGCTTAAAATAGTCTTGATGACTATTATATAATAGATCTATTATAGATAGAGAGAACATAGGGAAAATGTTCATGACAATGGATTTGGCATCATTTCTCTCTATTATAGATCTATTATATAATAGATTCATCTAATAAATAGATGAATGAAGCTGAATAACTCAAGCGTTTATTGAATACTTATTATATGCATGCACTTAGCTAGGTAATGAGCACACCACTGGAAAATAAAACAGGAATTTCCTACTTTCCTGGAATTTCAGCCTGGTGGAGGAGACAAGAAATAAACAAATAAACACTTAAATGCAAATTGTGATAAGTACCAAGAATAAACTGGGCTTGGTTCTCTCTCTTTTCTAAAAAAAAATTTTTTTTTTTTTTTTCAACGTTTATTTATTTTTGGGACAGAGAGAGACAAAGCATGAACGGGGGAGGGGCAGAGAGAGAGGGAGACACAGAATTGGAAACAGGCTCCAGACTCTGAGCCATCAGCCCAGAGCCCGACGCGGGGCTCGAACTCACGGACCGCGAGATCGTGACCTGGCTGAAGTCGGACGCTTAACCGACTGCGCCACCCAGGCGCCCCTCTAAAAAAAAAATTTAATGTTTATTTATTTTTGAGAAAGAGACACAGAAACAGAGACAGAGCATGAGTGGGGGAGGGGCAGAAAGAGAGGTAGACACAGAATCTGAAGCAGGCACCTGGCTCTGAGCTGTCAGCACAGAGCCCGACACGGGGCTCTAACTCACAAACCTTGAGACCATGACCTAAGCAAAGTTGGATGCTCAAACGACTGACCCACCAGTCACCCCTTGATTCTCTCTTGATCCAGAATAAAGGTGTATGGGGAGAGGATGCCCCCTCCTTTTTTTAAGTAAGCTCCACACCCAATATGGGACTTGAACTCACAACCCTGAGATTGAGAGTCTCATGCTTCACTACTAAGCCAGCCAGGCACCTAGAGATAACTTCTTTAAATAAGATGTTAGGGAGGGCCTTTAAAGACTGAGTCATTTAAGCCTAGATTGAAAATTGAGTTGGAATCAGATGTACTGAGGACTGTGAGCCATGTGTGTGAAGGCTCTCCCCCTCCAGTGCCTGCAGAACTGAAGGCAGGCCAGTGATGGTACAGTTTAATGAAGGGGAAGAGAGAGAGGGTTGTGTTATTTCATGTAGGTCCTAATAGGATGCTGTAAGGGGTCTGGATTGTATGCATTTGGGGGAGTCAATTTAAATAGGATTTTAAATAGGGCTGGGGTGGGGATTGGGCAGAAGATACAATTAAATTCACAATTTCAAACGATTACCCAGTTTGCTGTGTGGTGAATGGATAGAACGTATGCAGAGGATAGGATCCAAGAGAACAGTTAGGAGGCTCTTCTTGCAGGTGAGAGAGGAGGGTGACTTGGACTAGGATGGTGGCATGGACATTTGATCTGTAGGTGCGATCCCCTACAGAGGTGGTCAAGTAAAAATGAGATAAAAGTCAAGCATGACTGATGATTTGTGGCTCCTGTCTTGAGGCGCTTACATAAAGGCTTCTCTCTTTGACTTTATGTCCTCCTGGCCTTGTCTTCAGTGACGTTATGACCAAGAGCACATTTAAAAACCTGCAATTGCCCTCGTAGCTATCCAGAAAATGCACAAAATGAAATTTGCATCCCTCACCTTTTCAGGTCATTACATTCAACCTACGAGGCAGCAGTAGAGTTCCTAGCTTGCTGCCACCAAGGTTTATTCATCTCTGTATTTTTTGT
>NW_024412449.1:1315538-1334771 GCF_014898765.1 Herpailurus yagouaroundi | reverse complement strand
TTCCTAGCTTGCTGCCACCAAGGTTTATTCATCTCTGTATTTTTTGTATCACTTAGCACTCTATTAATACAGAGCTCATGGTCAATGAATTCTACGTTGATCTAAAGTGACAAAAATTCAATATCTTCAGAGTTAGCAGGTCTACCATTTGAAAGTGGTTTCAGAATTTGGGAACAGGCACAAAGTCATTAGGAGCCAGATATAAGAATAGCTCTGCTTAATGGCATGATTTAGGCCTAAAGTAGTGAGTGGTTTTTCTCGCATGGCTCATAAACTGAAAAGACAGCCCCCGGAGAGCAGCTACCTCCTGCTCAGACCCCTGAATCCACACACCAAGCTGCATGTGCTTACTCATGGGGCACTTAAAGTACTTAGGGTACCATCTGGGCACTGGATATTGAAGTTGCATAAAATATGGACCCTTGAGGAGAATAAGGTGACCTCTTCTACATAAGGCTTCCATAAGCAATCTATTCTTCCCCTACCAAAGCATATATCTCACTGCACTGCAGTTTTTTTGTTAGTCTGTCTTGCACTAAGTAAGGCTGATGTGCTCCATGAGAGCAGAGACACGTGTATTTTTTCTTCACCATTGTAGCCCTTGCCCCTAGCAATGCCTGGTACCTAGTGGAGTGGATGCTTGTGTTTGCCTACACATCACCTTCCCTCTTCTTTAATAAGGGAACCCTCTCTCCCATGAAGCATCCATTCCATTTGGTTTACTTGACTCTGATCCCATCTGTATTGCAAGAGAGTGGCACACACCAGAGTTCTCTCTGAAGTTTTTCAGTAAGAGATTTTAGGGAAGACTCTTGCCCCTTGTCTTGGCCAAGCTGCAAATGAATCTTGGCAGCCACCACACCTGCCCCATGGATGCTGTTGGTGTTTCACCTAGATTCCCTTCACCAGGGAGATTCAGACAATCCCTTATCCCACAGCCCTTGGCTGACTGGCAAGGGGTTACAAAATCAGAACTCCTTGTCTCAAGGTGGGATATAAACTCTGTGGTATGATTTATGCTTCAGATCTCCCCATGGGAAAAGGCTGAAGCCAGTAGTCTCCAGCAGAGCCTGCGTTCTTGCTTAGCTTCCTGCCCCTGCTTCCCTCATGTACATTTTCCTGAAAGCATTCCTTCAATAAATCACTTTCATAAGAATCCTACCTCAGACTCTATTTCTAGGGAATCCAACCTAGTCAGCGTGTAGAAAAGAAAGATTAACACTAATAACAGCATTTGAATGCCTGGATCTTTACCATGTTTTTCCTTGTACTTTGTAGTTAGGTGAGCTGATTTGTTTAAGCTATTTGGATTTCAGTTTCTGTCAGTTGCATCTAAAAGAGTCCTGACATTTAGCAGCATTCTATAAACATTGACCAAGTATATCGAATTATAAGTAGAATAAAATAGAAAGTATAGGTGAGGATGAAAACATGGTGAGCAAGTTTGTTTAAGCTACTTGGATTGGGTTTCTGTCATTTGCATCTTAAAGAGTCCTGACATTCAGCAGACATTCTATAAATATTTGTTGAATAAGTGTATTGAATTATAAATAGCGGGAAATGGAAATACAAATGAAGATGCAATAAAGGCATTCAGTGTTTTGAGAAATGGTAATTTGCATTTATCTGAGCCCCTAAATATAAATAGTAAATCAGCAGAAATGTGGGTAGTGGAGACATTCGTAAGAACAAAGGTTTTGGCAACCTGGACTAAAGGGTGTTAGAGAAAAGATGAGTTGTCCTACATGGGTAGAGTGGAGGAATGTAAAAAATGCTTATTTTGTTGAAGCAACAAGTTTATGAGATCGTATGAAGGGAAAGGAGGTCATCACCGGTGTGTATTTCCAATCTTGTGGGCTAATGCTGACAGGTGGGCTCTAAGAGAAAGTACGAGATGTACAGACAATACTCTGATATGTTTGGGCTATAACAGCAGACAGATTGCAGCAAATGTAATCAAGCTGTGGCTGTTCGTCATGGTCGCATGCAATCAGAGTAAAGATCTGCTGAGACCCATTGATTCTGAGGTGTGTTCTTTACCCACATGGGAGCTGAGTATACACACGGCAGTCTCCTTGGTATCATTTTGTCCTATTTCACCAGGGTGGTGCAACAGTTGGCCTGTACAGCATAGATATATTTATTTTGATCTGGTTAAGTCATCATGAAAGTTGTTGGTTTTTTGTCAGAAAACAATAAATACTAAAAATATACAGTACTTTGTATTGATTGCTCAGAATAATGCCTGCTGTCACGATGTATAATAGGAATTTTTATTTATGATGCTTTAACATAAATCATGCCATTTAATCTTCATAAGTGTCCAACAACGATCAAAGTTTTAAACTTTGCCAGAGTCACCAGACTTTGAACAATGCCTTCTCTCTTCAAGTTCACACCTCTTTCTTTCTTTCTTTCTTTCTTTCTTTCTTTCTTTCTTGAGAGAGAGAGAGAGAGTGCAAGTTGGGGAGAGGGGCAGAGGGAGAGAGAGAGATAATCTCAAGCAGTCTCTGTACTCAGCGTGGAGCCCAGCCCGGGGCTCAGTCTCACGACTCTGGGGAGCATGACCTGAACTGAAATCAAGAGTAGGTGATTCAACCAACTGAGCCACCCAGGCACCCCCACACCTCTTTCTAATACCTGAGAGTAGCCTCATGGTGATCCCTATGGATATTCAATAAATATTTGCTAAGATGCACTGATATAGCACAGTTAGTTCTTGGTTTTTGTTTCTCTGTGCTCCTCAGGATAATGGGGTTCTTTGTCTGACACCTCCCCAGCACCCAGAGAGTCAGCCTGCCCCTAGTAATAGGCCCTCTTCCTCGGCAGCTTTTATTGCTGGAAAAGCCTGGCCCTTATATTACATGGCTTTTGAACATGTCATAGGCATTTCAAACTTAACATGTCTAAAATTGAATTTCTTATACACATGAAACTAATATAATAACACTGTATGTAAGTGTAACACTGTATGTAAGTTACACTGGATTTAAAAATAAAAAGCATAAAAAAATTTTAAAAAATGGAATTCTTGATGATTTTCTGAAACCTATATATACTCTAGTTGGCTCCCACTCTTCCCCATGTCAGCATCCCCCCTGCCACGCCACCACCCAGTGAGTTATTAAAGCCAGAAACTTAAGTGTCAGCCTGTTAATTTCACTTTCAAATGACATCTAGAACCTATTTACTTCTCTTCGTCTCCACTAGTACTGTCCTAGGCTAAAGCATCCTTCTTTCATTTTGACCACAGCAATAGCCGCCTAAGTGGACATCGTGATTACAATCTACACACTCAATCCCCTCTACACACGTCAGCCAGAGTGAACTTTTATTTTATGTCATTTTTAGAGTGACCTCTTAAAAATGTAAATCAGGGGCACCTGGGTGGCTCAGTCAGGTTAAACATCCAACTCTTGATTTCGGCTCAGGTCATGACCTCACATTTTTAGGATCGAGTTCTGCATCGGGCTTTGTGCTGATGACATGGAATCTGCTTGAGATTCTCTCTCCCTCTCTCTTTGTCCCTCCCCCACTCCTGCGCATATTCTCTCTCTCCTCTCTCTCAAAATAAGGAAATAAATAAACATTTTTAAAAATGTAAATCATGGGTGACTGAGTGGCTCAGTTGGATAAGTGTCCAACTTTTGATCTCAGCTCAGGTCTTGGTCTCAGGGTGGTAAGTTCAAGCCCCCCTTGGGCTCCACGTGGGGCATGGAGCCTACTTAAAAAAAAAAAGTAAATCAGATCACAACATTCTTTGGTTTAAAATTATTTAGGGGCACCTGGGTGGCTCAGTCGGATGAGCCATCGACTCTTGATTTTGGCTCAGGTCATGCTACCAGGGTCGTGGGATTGAGCCTCACTTCGTGTGGAGCCTACTTGAGATTCTCTCTCTCCCTCTCTGCCCCTCTTCCACTGTCAAGGGAACACACTCTGTCTCTTTCTTAAAAAAAAAAATGTTTAACAGTTTCCAACTGCATTTTGGATAAATCAGCTGTCAAGTAACCTACAATGCCCTGCATATATTGCCTGCTATGTCTCCAGTATTACTGTCCTCTTTGCTCAGTACACTCTAGTCACCTTGGCTTTCTGTTAGTTCTTGAGTACATCTAGCTCTTTCCTGCTACAGGGACTTCACTGTTACACTTTTTCTGCTTGGAATGCTCTCAATGAGCCTAGTTCTCTCTATTCTTCATGACTTGACACATTTTAACTCATTAAGGAGGTTTTCCATAAAATTGCTATCAACAGTTCTTATCTCTGGTATTCTAAATTAGGCACATTTTCCTTTTCTTTACAGCAATCTGCAATTATTTGCTGTAATTATTTCATTATTTGTGAAATTCCTGGTTATATATCTTCTGTGTAAGAAAGTAAACTTCATAAAGGCTGTGATATCATCTAGTCTTGGTTATATCATTAATTCCTGGCACACAGTAGGCCCTGAATAAATATTCTTCAAATGAACAAATGATTGAGTGACCTCTCATCTAAGATGGCAATAGGACCAGTATGTATCTTTGCCCTCGTGTCACTCGGTGACAACTTGCCCTAGCCTAGGTCCAAGGGAAAGTGTAGAAATTTGAGAACTATCAGCCTTGCTGTAGTGGAAACATTATATGATGTGGAATCAAAAGAACAGCATTCTAATTTGGGAGAGTTACCTAACCTTTATGAGCCTCGGTTCTCTCCTGTGTAAGAACAGGGATCATGATATAGCTTGTAGTCCCATTATCTTGTATCCACAATGCCTGATGCATAACAGATGCTAAAAATATGAGTTTATTTAACAAAACAATAATACTACCTTAGAGGATTTTTGTGAGGATTAAATGAGATATAGTTTATAATATACCTAATAGTTTGGGGTATATTTTAAATGCTTTTTAAATGCTTATCTCATAGAACATGCAATTGAAAGAAACTTAAAGTTGCTGTCTTTAAAAAAAAAAGTTTATTTTGAGAAAGAGAGAGAGAGAGAGCACTGAAGGGGCAGAGATAGAGGGAGAGAGAATCCCAAGCAGGTTCTATGCTGTCAGCACGGAGCCCCATGAGGGGCTCAAACTCACAAACTGTGAGATCATGACCTGAGCTGAAATCAAGAGCTTGTCGCTCAACAGACTGACCCACCCAGGTGCCCCTAAAGTTGCTTTCTTATTCAAAGCAACTCTGAAAAAGAACAAAGTTGGAGTGATAACACTTCATGATTTCAAAACTCACTGAAAAGCTACAATAATCAAGGCTCTGCGGTACTGGCATAAGACTAGATGCAAGATAAACAAAATCGGATTGAGAGTCCAGAAATAAACCATTGCATTTTCAGTCAGTTGATTAAAAAAAAAAAAGTACTGAGATAAAATATCATAACATAAAATTTTCCATCTGAATCATTTTCAAGTGTACATTTCAGTGATATTAAATGCATTCATAATGGAGATTCATAACCATCTCCACCATTCATTTTCATAACTTTGAATCCTGTAAAATTGAAGCCCTCTACCCCTTAAACAATAACTCCTCATTTCCCCTTTCCAGCTTCTGGAAAATACAATTCTATTTTCTGTCTTTATAATTTTGACTACTCTAAACACCTATCTCATATAGGTAGAAACATATAATATTTGTCTTTTTGTGACTGACTCATTTTACTTAACATAATGTCTTCAAGGTTTACCCATGTTATAGCATGTGTAAGAATCTTCTTCCTATTTAAGGCTGAATGATATATTCCATTGTATATTTGCTAGGGTTGCTTCCATGTTTTAACAATTGTGAATAACGTTGTTATGCACAGGGGTGTAAAAATGTGTATGAGTCCCTGCTTCCAATTCTTTTGGATATATATCTGGAAGTGGAATGCTGGATCATATGGTAATTGCATTTTTAATTTTTCAGGGAACTGTCATCTCTTTTCCATAGGAGTTGTACCATTTTACATTCCTCTGACAGTGCACAAGGGTTTCATTTTCTCCACATCCTCACTGACACCTGTTGTTTTATGCTTTTGTTAGATAGTAGCTATTTTAATGGATTTGTACTTTTGATTTGCATTTACCTAATGATTAGTGATACTGAGCATCTTTTCATGTGCTTCTTGATCATCTGTGTATCTTCTTTGAGAAATGCCTGTCTAAGTCTTTTGCCCAATTTTTAATCAGGTTGTTTGTTTTTTGTCGTTGAGTTTTAGGTGCTCTCCAAATATTCTGGATATTAATCTCTTACATATATATGATTTGCAAATCTTTCCTTCCATTTTGTGGGTTGCCTTTTTATTCTGTTGATAATGTCTTTTGATGCACATAATTAAACATTTTTCATGAGGTCTAATCTATTTTTTATTTTGATTTCTGTGCCTTTGGTGTCATACCAGGAAATCAATAACCAACCCAATGCTGTGCAGCTTTTGTTGTATATTTTCCTCGAAGAGTTTCATACTTGTAGGTCTCACAGTTATGTCTTCTTTCCCTTTTGAGTTAATTTTTGTATATGATGTTAGTTTAAGATCCATTCACTCTTTTGCGAGTGAATATCTAGTTTTTCTAGTACCATTTGTTGCGAAGACTGTCCTTCCCTCATTGAATTGTCTTGGTACCCTTGTCAAAATCATTTGACCATACATGCAAGAGTTTATTTTTGGGCTCTTTATTGTATTCCATTGGTCTATATGTCTGTCTTCATGACAGTACCACACTGTTTATGGTCACCTGACTTTTGACAAGGGTGCCAAGACAATCCAATGGAGAAAGAGTGATAGTTTAGAAAAATGATGTTGGGACAACTGGATATCCACATATATAAGAATGTCATTGGATAAAATTTAACTTAGAATGGGTGAAAGACCTACACGTAACAACTAAAACCACCAAGTTCTTAGAAAACAACATGGGTGTAGATCTTTGTGACCTTGGATTAGACAACGGTTTCTTAAATATAATGTCAAAAGCACAAGTAACCAAAGAAAAAAAGATATATTGGGCTTCACCAAAACTAAAAATTTTGTGCCAAAGGACACTGTCAAGAAAGTGAAAACTCAAACAATTGAAGAAAATATTTACAAATTGTATCTTAGATAAGGGAGTTATATCCAGAATACATAAAGAAGTCTTAAAACTCAACAACAAAAACCAAACAACCCAATTAAGAAAATTTTCTGAACGTTTATTTACTTTTGAGAGAGAAAGAGCACGTGTGAGGTGGAGGAGGGGTAGAGAGAAGTAGACAGAGGATCTGAAGCAGTCTCTGCACTGACAGCAGAGAGCCTGATGTGGGGCTGGAACTCACAAACCATGAGATCATGACTCAAGCTGAAGTCAGACGCTCAACCAACCAAACCACCCAGGTGCCTCACAAACAACCCGATTTTAAAATAGGCAAAGGACAAACCATAAGTGACTCTTAAAAACAGAATAAACTGAGGGTTGATGGGGGGTGGGAGGGAGGGGAAAGTGGGTGATGGGCATTGAGGAGGGCACCTGTTGGGATGAGCACTGGGTGTTGTATGGAAACCAATCTGACAATAAATTTCATATTAAAAAAAAAAATAAAGAGGAGAAGATAGCGGCATAGGAGGATGCTGGACTCACCTTTTCCTGCTGATCACTTAGATTCCACCCACATCGGCCTAAATAACCCAGAAAACCGCCAGAAGACTAGCAGAACGGACTCTCCGGAGCCAAGCGTAGACAAGAGGACCATGGAAGAGGGTAGGAAGGATGGAGAGGCAGTGCGTGCTCCACGGACTGGTGGGAAGGAGCCAGGGTGGTGGAGGGGCAGCCTGCCCGGCAAGGCAGAGCCCCCGAGTCTGGCTTGCAAAAGCGGAGGGAACAGACTTCGTGAATTCTGACAGCCAGCGGAACTTAACATCTGGAATGTTGTAAGTCAACAGCTCTGCTCAGAGAGCGGAAGGGTGAGAGGACACTGGGAGAGAGAGGTGTTGAGCGCTGGAAGACAGAGCTCAGCTCAGCAGGGAAAAAAGGTGCTGGCCAGCACCATTTCCCTCGCCCATCCCCTAGCCGAAATCCCAAAGGGAACCAGTTCTTGACACCGAACTTGCTTGCACCTCACAAACACCCAACGCTGTGCTTCTGTAGATCCATCCCTCTAACGGGTCTGCCTCCCTCCTGGTGCTGCAGGGCCCCTCCTGCAGGGAACAACCCACGGCAAAGCAAGCTAAACCTGCCCCTCCTGTCGCTGTGCACCTTGCAGATCGACCCCGGCTATTATGCAGGTTCCCATCAAAGCAGCACCACAAGCCTGGCAGTGTGCAAGTAGCCCAGACAGGGGCCACACCACTCTACAGTGAGTCCTGCCCCTGGAAGAGGGGAAGATAAGGTACACACCAGTCTGACTGTGGCCCCAGCGGTAGGCTGGGGACAGGAATCAGGTCTGGCTGCAGCCCCGCCCACCAACGCCAGTTACTCCAGACAACACAGGGGAAGTGCCCTGCAGTTCCTCGCCACTCCAGGGACTAGCCAAAATGATGAAACGGAAGAATTCTCCTCAAAAGAAACTCCAGGAGTAGCGACAGCTAACGAATTGATCAAAAACGATTTAAGCAATATAACAGAACATGAATTTAAAATAATACTCATAAAATTAATCACTGGGATTGAAAAAAAGTATAGAGAACAGCAGAGAATCTATTACTACAGAGATCAAGGGACTAAGAAACAGTCATGAGGAGCTAAAAAATGCTATAAATGAGGTGCAAAATAAAATGGAGGTAGCCATAGCATGGATTGAAGAGGCAGAGGAGAGAATAGGTGAATTAGAAGATAAAATTATGGAAAAAGAGGAAGCTGAGAAAAAGAGAGATAAAAACATCCAGGAGTATGAGGGGAGAATTAGAGAACTAAGTGATGCAACCAAACAGAACAATATCCGTATAATAGGGATTCCAGAAGAGGAAGAGAGAGAGAAAGGGGATGAAGGTGTACTAGAACATATCATACTTGAGAACTTCCCTGATCTGGGGAAGGAAACAAGCATTGAAATCCAAGAGGCACAGAGAACTCCCTTAAGATGTAACTTGAATCAACCTTCTGCAAGACATATCATAGTGAAACTGGCAAAATACAAGGATAAAAAGAAAATTTTGAAAGCCAGCTAGGGATAAACATGCTCTAACATATAAAGTGAGACTGATAAGACTAGTGACAGATCTATCTACTGAAACTTGGCAGGCCAGAAAGGAATGGCAGGAAATCTTCAATGCGATGAACAGAAAAAATATGCAGCCGAGAATCCTTTATCCAGCAAGTCTGTCACTCAGAATAGAAGGAGAGATAAAGGTCTTCCCAAACAAACAAAAACTGAAGGAATTCATCACCACTAAACCAGCCCTACAAGAGATCCTAAGGGGGATTCTGTGAGTGAAATGTTGCAAGGACCACAAAGTACCAGAGACATCACTACAAGCATGAAACCTACAGACATCACAATGAGTCTAAACCCATATCTTTCTATAATAACACTGAATGTAAATGGACTAAATACGCCAACCAAAAGACATAGGGTCAGAATGGATAAAAAACAAGACCCATCTATATGCTGTCTACAAGAGACTCATTTTAGACCTGAGGACACCTTCAGATTGAAAGTGAGGAGATGGAGAACTATCTACCATGCTACTGGAAGTCAAAAGAGCTGGAGGAGCCATACTTATATCAGACAAACTAGACTTTAAATTAAAGGCAGTAACAAGAGATGAAGAAGGGCATTATATAATAATTATAGGGTCTATCCATCAGGAAGAGCTAACAATTATAAATGTCTATGTGCTGAATACAGGAGCCCCCAGATATATAAAACAATTACTCACAAACATAAGCAACCTTATTGATAAGAATGTGGTGAATGCAGAGGACTTTAATACTCCACTTACAACAATGGATAGATAATCTAGACTCAGGATCAATAAAGAAACAAGGGCCCTGAATGATACATTGGACCAGATGGACTTACAGATATATTTAGAACTCTGCATCCCAAAGCAACAGAATATACTTTCTTCTCGAGTGCACATGGAACATTCTCCAAGATAGATCACATACTGGGTCACAAAACAGCCCTTCATAAGTATAAAAGAATTGAGATCATACCATGCATACTTTCAGACCACAATGCTATGAAGCTTGAAATCAACCACAGGAAAAAGTCTGGAAAATCTCCAAAAGCATGGAGGTTAAAGAACACCCTACTAAAGAATGAATGGGTCAACCAGGCAGTCAGAGAAGAAATTAAAAAATACATGGAAACAAATGAAAATGAAAATACAACAATCCAAATGCCTTGGGATGCAGCGAAGGCAGTCCTGAGAGGAAAATACATTGCAATCCAGGCCTATCTCAAGAATCCCAAATACAAAATCTAACAGCACACGTAAAGGAACTAGAAGCAGAACAGCAAATACACCCCAAACCCAGCAGAAGAAGAGAAATAGTAAGATCAGAGCAGAAATAAACAATATAGAATCTAAAAAAACTGTAGAGCAGATCAATGAAACCAAGAGTTGGTTTTTTGAAAAAATAAACAAAATTGACAAACCTCTAGCCAGGCTTCTCAAAAAGAAAAGGGAGATGACCCAAATAGATAAAATCATGAATGAAAATGGAATTATTACAACCAATCCCTCAGAGATACAAGCAATTATCAGGGAATACTATGAAAAATTATATGCCAACAAACTGGACAACCTGGAAGAAATGGACAAATTCCTAAGCACCCACACGCTTCCAAAACTCAAACAGGAAGAAATAGAAAACTTGAACAGACCCATAACCAGTGAAGAAATTGAATCAGTTATGAAAAATCTCCCAACAAATAAGAGTCCAACACCAGATGGCTTCCCTGGGTAATTCTACCAGACATTTAAAGCAGAGATAATACCTATCCTTCTCAAGCTGTTCCAAAAAATAGAAAGGGAAGGAAAACTTCCAGACTCATTCTATGAAGCCAGCATTACTTTGATTCCTAAACCAGACAGAGACCCAGTAAAAAAAGAGAACTACAGGCCAATATCCCTGATGAATATGGATGCAGAAATTCTCAATAAGATACTAGCAAATCGAATTCAATAGCCTATAAAAAGAATTATACACCATGATCAAGTGGGATTCATTCCTGGGCTGCAGGGCTCGTTCAACATTTGCAAATCAATCAACGTGATACATCACGTTAATAAAAGAAAAGATAAGAACCATATGATCCTGTCAATCAATGCAGAAAAAGCATTTGACAAAATTCAGCATCCTTTCTTAATAAAAACCCTCGAGAAAGTCGGGATAGAAGGAATACACTTAAACATCATAAAAGCCATTTATGAAAATCCCACAGCTAACATCATCCTCAATGGGGAAAAACTGAGAGCTTTCCCCCTGAGATCAGGAACACGACAGGGATGTCCACTCTCACCGCTGTTGTTTAACATAGTGTTGGAAGTGCTAGCATCAGCAATCAGACAACAAAGGGAAATCAAAGGCATCAAAATTGGCAATGATGATGTCAAGCTTTCACTTTGTGCAGATGACATGATATTATACATGGAAAACCCGATAGACTCTACCAAAAGTCTGCTAGAACTGATACATGAATTTAGCAAAGTTGCAGGATACAAAATCAATGTACAGAAATCAGTTTCATTCTTATACACTAATAATGAAGTAACAGAAAGACAAATAAAGAAACCGATCCCATTCACAATTGCACCAAGAAGCATAAAATACCTAGGAATAAACCTAACCAAAGATACAAAAGATCTGTATGCTGAAAACTATAGAAAGCTTATGAAGGAAATTGAAGAAGACATAAAGAAATGGAAAAACATTCCGTGCTCATGGATTGGAAGAATAAATATTGTTAAAACATTAATACTACCCAAAGCTATCTACACATTCAATGCAATCCCAATCAAAATTGCACCAGCATTCTTCTCGAAGCTAGAACAAGCAATCCTAAAATTTGTATGGAACCACAAAAGACCCCGAATAGCCAAAATAATTTTGAAGAAGAAGACCAAAGCAGGAGGCATCACAATCCCAGACATTAGCCTCTACTACAAAGCTGTAATCATCAAGACAGCATGGTATTGCACAAAAACAGACACATAGACCAATGGAATAGAATAGAAACCCCAGAATTAGACCCACAAAAGTATGGCCAACTAATCTTTGACAAATAGATCTTGGAAAGATCTTTGACAAATATTCTTGGAAAGAATGGAAAAAAGACAGTCTCTTTAACAAATGGTGCTGGGAGAACTGGACAGAAACATGCAGAAGGATGAAACTAGACCACATTCTTACACCATTCACAAAAATGAACTCAAAATGGATAAAGGACCTGAATGTGAGACAGGAAACCATCAAAATCCTAGAGGAGAAAGCAAGAAAAAAACCTCTCTGACCTCAGCTGCAGCAATTTCTTACTTGACACATCCCCAAAGGCAAGGGAATTAAAAGTAAAAATGAACTATTGGGACCTCATGAAGATAAAAAGCTTCTGCACTGCCAAGGAAACAATCAACAAAACTGAAAGGCAACCAACGGAATGGGAAAAGATATTTGCTAAAGACATATTCAACAAAGGGCTAGTATCCAAAATCTATAAAGAGCTCACCAAACTCCACACCCGAAATACAAATAATCCAGTGAAGAAATGGGCAGAAAACATGAATAGACACTTCTCTAAAGAAGACATCCAGATGGCCAACAGGCACCTGAAAAGATGCTCAACGTTGCTCCTCATTAGGGAAATACAAATCAAAACCACACTCAGATATCACCTCATGCCAGTCAGAGTAGCTAAAATGAACAAAACGAGACTATAGATTCTGGAGAGAATGTGGAGAAACGGGAACCCTTTTGCACTGTTGGTGGGAATGCAAACTGGTGAAGCTGCTCTGGAAAACAGTGTGGAGTTTCCTCAAAAAATTAAAACTAGATATACCCTATGACCCAGCAATAGCACTGATAGGAGTTTACCCAAGGGATACAGGAGTACTGATGCATAGGGGCACTTGTACCCAATGTTTATAGCAGTGCTTTCAACAATAGCCAAATTATGGAAAGAGCCTCAATGTCCATCAACTGATGAATGGATAAAGAAATTGTAGTTTATATACACAATGGAATACTACTTGGCAATGAGAAAGAATGAAATACAGCCTTTTTAGCAATGTGGATGGAGCTCGAGAGTGTTATGCTAAGTGAAATAAGTCATAGAGAGAAAGACAGATACCATATGTTTTCACTCCTATGTGGGTCCTGAGAAACTTAACAGCAGACCATGGGGGAGGGGAAGGAAACAAAAAGGTTAGAGAGGGAGGGAGCCAAACCATAAGAGACTCTTAAAAACTGAGAAAAAACTGAGGGTTGGTGGGTGGTGGGAGGGAGGGGAGTGTGGGTGATGGGCATTGAGGAGGGCACCTGTTGGGATGAGCACTGGGTGTTGTATGGAAACCAATTTCAGGATAAATTTCATATTTAAAAAAAATTTTTTTAATAAAAAAAATAAAGAAAAATGGGCAGAGGATTTTATCAGACATTTATTTCTCCAAGGAGATATAAAAATGGCCACTAAGCCCTGGAAACATGCTCAACATCATTCATCATCAGGGAAAGGCAAATCAAAACTGCAATTAGATACCACTTAATATTCACTAGGATAGCTATTTTTTAAAAACAGACATTAAGGGGCGCCTGGGTGGCTCAGTTGGTTAAGCGTCTGACTTCGGCTCAGGTCACGATCTCACAGTCCGTAAGTTCGAGCCCCGCATCAGGCTCTGGGCTGATGGCTCAGAGCCTGGAGCCTGCTTCCGATTCTGTGTCTCCCTCTCTCTCTGCCCCTCCCCCGTTCATGCTCTGTCTCTCTCTGTCTCAAAAATAAACAAAAACGTTAAAAAAAATAATAAAAAATAAAACAAAAAACAGACATTAATAGGGCACCTGGGTGGCGCCATCAGTTAAGCATTTGACCTCAGCTCAGGTCACGAGATCTCGGCTGGTTAGTTCAAGCCCTGTGTCAGGTTTTGTGCTGTCGGCTCAGAGCCTGGAACCTGCTTGGGATTCTGTGTCTCCCTCTCTCTTTGCCCCTCCCCCACTAATGTTTGTTTTTCTCTTTCTCTCTTTCTCAAAAATAATAAACATTAAAATAAATTTTAAAAAGACATTAATAGAGGTTAGTGGGGAGGAGGAAGACCGCAACAAACAATGCAGAAAAATTTTTAAATAAAGAAATATATGGTGTAAAAATAAAAATAATAAGCATTAGTGAGGATGTGGGGAAACTGGATTCTCATGCTTTGCGGTAGTAAAAGCCGGGAAGCCACTTTGGGAAACAATTTTAATTGTTTAATTGTCAAAAAATTTTTTAATTTGTTTTTTAATGTTTATTCACTCTTGAGAGAAAGAGAGAGAGAGAGACAGAGTGCAAGCAGGGGTCGGGTGGAGAGAGAGGGAAACACAGAATCGAAGCAGGCTCTGGGCTGTCAGCTCAGAGCCCAACTTGGGGCCAGAACCCACAGACCATGAGATCATGACCTGAGCTGAAGCTGGATGCTTAACTGACTCAGCCACCCAGGCACCCCTCCTCAATTTTTAAATATAGAGTTACCACATGACACTACAATTCCACTTGTAGGCTTGTACCTTTGAGAAGTGAAACTATGTCCACACAAAAGCTTGTGCACAAATGTTTACAGCAGTGTTTTTCATAAAAACTAAAGTAAAAATGACCTGCATGTCCATTAACTGATGAATGGATAAACAACATGTGGTATATGCATACAATAGAATGTCATTCAGTAATAAAAAAGGGATGAACTACTGAAACTACAGCATGATGATTCTTAAAAACATTATGCAGGGCACCTGGGTGGCTCAGCCATTAAGCATTTGACTTCGGCTCAGGTCATGATCTCATGGTTCATGAGTTCAAGTCCCGCATTGGGTGAGCCCCACTTCTCTCTCTCTCTCTCTCTCTCTCTCTCTCTAAGAAAATAAAACAAAAAAGTGAGCTCCTAGCTGATTTGTGCCCCCCTCAAAAAAAAAAAAAATAAGAAAAAGAAGACATGTTCAATGAAAGAAGCTAGACATAAAATACCAAATATTGTATGCTTCCTTTCATATGAAATGTCCAGAATAGGTATACCCATTGAGACGGAATTTAGATTAATGGTTCTTAGGTGCCGGGAAAGAGGGGAATGACTACCAATGGATGTAAGGTTTCTTTTCGAGGTGATGAAAATATTTGGAAATTACACAGTGGTGACAGTCACACAACTCTGAACCATACTAAAAACCACTGAATTGGTGACATTAAAAGGGTGAATTCTGGGTTATGTGAAATATATCTCAATCAAGCCATTATAAAAAGAAAAGAACATTTACCTAAAGATCTCATTTTAAATGTGAAGAAAATGAGATCTGAAGAATTTGACTGTTTACATATGTGTCAGCGGTTTTCTCTTCAAATGACACTATTATGTAGTTACAAAGGCAAGCAACTGGCTGGGAGAAAACATTTGAAGAAATAAATCTGATAGGGACATTTTCCCAGAATATACCAAGTATTCAGTAATAAGACAAATCAATTTTATTTTTTCAAACAACTCAATTTTAAAGCATTCCTTAAAAAAAAAGAAAGAAAGACAGAAAGTGGGGGAGAGGGCCAAGTGGAGAGGGAGAGAGAGATAATCCCAAGTAGGCTCCACCTCAGCACAGAACCCGACTCAGGGCTCGATCCCACAACCCTAGAATCACGACCTGAGCCAAGATCAAGAGTAGAATATCCAAGCGACTGAGCCACCCAGGGGCCTTTCAAACAACTCAATTTTAAAAATGGCTGAAAGATTTAAAGATATCTTCTTTTTTTTTTTTTAATTTTTTTTCAACGTTTATTTATTTTTGGGACAGAGAGAGACAGAGCATGAATGGGGGAGGGGCAGAGAGAGAGGGAGACACAGAATCGGAAACAGGCTCCAGGCTCTGAGCCATCAGCCCAGAGCCTGACGCGGGGCTCGAACTCACGGACCGCGAGATCGTGACCCGGCTGAAGTCGGACGCTTAACCGACTGCGCCACCCAGGCGCCCCAAAGATATCTTCTTTGACCAAAGAAGATACATGGAGGAACAAAATAGAAGGAAAGATGCTCAACATCATTATCGCTGAGGGAAATGCAAATTAAAGCCACTGTTGGGTGCTTCTGCAAACCCCTTAGAATGGTTAAAATAAGACTGACAGTATGCAGGACAATTGCAACTCTTTGTTGCCAACTGGAAAGAGAAATAATATAGCCGCTTTAGAAAAGTTTGTAGAAAAGAATTATAGAATTTTTTTTTTAAATATTTTATTTTTTTTTCCAACGTTTATTTATTTTTGGGACAGAGAGAGACAGAGCATGAGCGGGGGAGGGGCAGAGAGAGAGGGAGACACAGAATCGGAAACAGGCTCCAGGCTCTGAGCCATCAGCCCAGAGCCTGACGCGGGGCTCGAACTCCCGGACCGCGAGATCGTGACCTGGCTGAAGTCGGACGCTTAACCGACTGCGCCACCCAGGTGCCCCAAGAATTATAGAATTAAAGTACACTTAAATCTAACTCAGAAATCCCACTTATAAGTATTTACCTAAGAGAAATGAAAACATGTTCACTCAAAGACTTGTATATGAGTATTCATAGGGTCACTGATCCATCTATCACCACCACTAACTTGGGAAAGCCCCAGGGCCCCTTGGCATTGCCAAGATCAACTGCTCCCTCCCAGGAAATCCCCAGAAGGCTGGACAAATCAAAGCATAGCTCCTTGCTGAGTTTGCCAACACTGTTGCCAAACAAATTTAGATAAACTCAAACTTAGATAAACTTAGAGGTGCCAATACCTCAAGGAAAAGATAAAGGGAGAAATTTGTTTCAGGTGCTGGCAGCCAGAGATGGGGAGGTGGCAGGCTCAAGCTTTAACAACCAACCTCTCTGTGGGCAAGATGGACATCTAGAGTTTTATAAGGTGAGGTTCAGGTGGGTACATGCAAAGAGAGTAGGCAGAGAGCACGTGACCATGGGTGAAGGTCGAAAGGTGTTCAGCCCATGGTCCTGGGCAGGGAAGGGAATGTGTGGGATGTGGTCTTGTAGGCATTCCATTGTTATCAGAGCTTTTTTGGTCTGGTGTCTGGTATAGAGGCCCCTTTTAGGCAAACAGGCTAGAGCAATGGAATGTAGAAAAGGGCCCAGAGCAACCCTCTGGTTGAATACAGGCAGGCCCCTCAGGTGACCCACCCCAAAATACCCATAGTCCCCAACTAACCAATGGGCTACTTGAAGCCAGACGCAGTCACCAAAAAAAGGGAAAATTCTGTTCATCGCCATACTTCCCCACCGTCCTTCTTTAAAAACAGTCCCCACACACCGCCTCCTGGCAGATAGCCTCTCCTCTGCTGTCCTGCCCGCAGCTCCCTTTTGGTGTATTCAATAAACTTCTATCACCTTTGTTCTGCTTTGGGTGAATTCTTTCACCTCTCTGCCATCTGTCTCCACCCAATCATTGCCCCACATTTGGGGGCCCCCATCTGATTGGACAGACACCACATTTAAACACCACAGTTGGAATGTTCTGGTCGTTGCAAAACATCTCCATCAATGCTTCAAAAAAGTGCGATAAGAAATAAGCACAATGGTCTTTAGTTCGAGCATGAGTTAAGCGGTCTTGTCTATTTCTGGTTTTAATTGTTGGGGTGTACAGGTGAGCAAGAAGGCTTACTGACAATAGTAGACTTTTAATAAAAATTAAAAACATAAACCTGGGAACAACCCAAATGGTCATCAACTGACAGAAAAAAATTGTCATATATTCATGCAACGACATACTCTTCAGCAATAAATAAACAGATTACTGATGTGTACATGTTGATGAATTTCAAAAACATCAGACAAATTTTTTAAAAAGGCAAAACTGTAGTGATGAAAATCAGGTCTGTGTTGTTCAAGGGCTGGGAATAAGGGAAGGAGAGTGCCTAAAAAGAGGCAGGAAGGAAGTCTTGTGGGGATGGAAATGAAGTGTTCTATACCTTGATGATGGTGGTGGGGGTTACAAGACAATATACATTTTTCAGAACTCATCTAATTACCTTAAAAATGGCAAACTGTATATGCAAATAATATCTCATTAAAGCTGACTTTTGAAAAGACCATCACCCAAAAACTTCATTTGAAGATGAAACAGTTGGGGGTGCCTAGGTGGCTCAGTTGGTTAAGTATCCAGCTCTTGATCTCAGCTCAGATCTTGATCTCAGCGTCTTGAGTTAAGCCTGCCTTGGGCTCCCTGCTGGGTGTGAAGTCTATTTAAAAAAAAAAAAAAGATGAAAAAGTAGAGCTCTAAAGTTAAGTGATCACGAAGGTAGCAGAAGTTGGAAATCCATCCAGCATTAGAAAGAATCATTGTGACTCCTTATCTAGGGCCATTTGCATTATAATTTGTAGTTTATTTTCAGGAAGAAAAGCATCAAATGTACTTCCATTTATTTAGGTCCCCCCTGCCCCCCCCCCCATCCCCACCCCGTACTATTTGCTGGATCTTCTTGGGAATGTGGTAATTAAATGTTTGTATTATCAGGTTTGTCTTCTAGTCAGCTCAAACTGGGATCAAACCTCTTGATAATAAATAATACTGGAGTTGCCAGTTGAATGACAGGTTGTCTTGGTTTCTAAATACCTTCAGTAAAAGGGAATTAATTCCTGTCTACTTTTTAACAGACAAAAAAATTAAGAAAGTCTCAGACACTGGTTCGATAGAAATAAAGGTGTTATTTCCAGGTTTGTGACTTGTTTTTGCATTTCTCTATTGTTTGTTTCAAAAGAAAGCAAATATTTTACTTGAGAACTCAGGAGTATTCAGGTTGAAGGTTTTTGCAGTCCATTTCTCCCTGCAGAAAACGCAGGGAGCCCCCTGGTGTAGCTTCTTGTTACTGCACTTGAGTGATACCGCACTAGAGTGATAGCGCCATCAAGCGGAAAGGAGAGAACTACCTGGGGGCGGTAACACAAATACCAGGCTGAGTGAAGCAGGTGGCAGGGATCAAGGAGGGCACTTGGGGTGAGCACCGGGTGATGTTCAGAAGTGCTGAATCACGATGTTGTACACCTGATACTAATGTAATAACACTAATGTTAACTACACTGGAATTAAGAGAACAGAAATGAAATGAAATGAAATGAAATGAAATGAAATGAAATGAAATGA
>NW_024412449.1:1219091-1315528 GCF_014898765.1 Herpailurus yagouaroundi | reverse complement strand
GAAATGAAATGAAATGAAATGAAATGAAATGAAATGAAATGAAATGAAATGAAAAATGAATTTAAAAAATAAGAAATAGAGCTAGTTTGACATCTTTTTCACTCAGATGCTCCTGATTCTTTGTGATCAGTAATCCACAGTGACCAGACTGGCTAAGGCAGAATGTGTTCGCATTGGATATAAATAAATAAGCATTATTAAGAGTCTGTTATTTTTCAGGTGTTAGACTGGTATAAAAAGAACGATACTTGAGAGACAGATCACTTTAGATCAAAAGTTAAATGTTACAAAAACCCATGGCTTACAAAATGCTTGTATACTGAGTTCCATTTACTAACAGCTCTATGTGGTAGGTACTTTTATTCTAACTTTACAAATGAGGAAACTGAAGCTCAGAAAAGCAATTTCTTTTTAGAAAATTACTTTTTATAAAGCACTTTAAAGTTGAAAAACATTTATTATGTACCACACTCTTGGCCGGGTTCCAGGAATGTAAGGAGACATGCGTTCAAGAACCTTCATGTTCATTGTAAATATGTAAAATAATTATAATCCAGAGAGGAGGATGTGATAGAAAGCATTGGGAAATATTTGCTAAGAGCAATGAGTTGAATCTCAGAAAGTGTAAATCAATTTGCTATGTAGAGTAGAGGAAGATGAGGTTTGTAGGAAGAAAAACACATTATATGCAAAACTGCGGGAGTAGAGAAGACCCAGGCAGTGCGAGGGTGGTGGAAATCCCATGGATTAGAGACAGCAGCAGGTATAGGAAGAGAAGTCACAGGGTTGAGTTTAGGAAACAAAGTTGCGGTTACATTGTACAAGGTTTCAATGCCATTCTAAAGAGTTTGCATTTTTTATTAAGAACTTTGTTTAATGTTTATTTATTTTTGAGGGGGGAGGGGCAGAGAGAAGGAGACACAGAATCCGACCTATCAGCACAGAGCCCGATGCAGGGCTCGAACCCCTGAACCTTGAGATCACAACCTGAGCTGAAATTGGAAGCTCAACCAACTGAGCCACCCAGGAGCCAGAAAGAGTTTGCATTTTTGAAGTCTGTGTGTGCTTTCACTGCTTACAGAATCAGCAATGTTTTAAGAAGATCACTCTGGAGGCAATGGGGAAGCCACACTGTGGGAGGTGCATTAGTTGGGGCTGTGGGAGTAGTCAGACATGAGATGATGACACTGTTGGCCATGGCTGACAATGACGACAAGGACAAACAGGCAGAATCAAGAGATACCAGGAGTCAGACTTGTCAGAACTGGGTGATCAGTTGGATTCAGAGGGTTAAAGGCAAAGGAGAAGCAGAAGGTGACTCCAAGTTTGAACTACTGTGTGGATGGTAATGCTGCCATTATCTACACATAGAACACAGAATTTGGGGCCTGTAAATGATGGATCCGGAATTGAATCCCAGGTCTTCTGACTCCAAAACTTCTGTAATCTAACAGACTGTGTCTAATAGGCTAGTGATGCCAATTACAGTTGAAAAATATCAATGAAAGTAATTTAAAATTGTTACAAAACAAATTCTATAATATAGCCAAATTACTATTATAGACCCTTCTGTTACATAATAATTTCTTAAGAATATATTCCTTTAAAGTCTTAATATATTTATGTTATTTCCTCTCTGTCACTAATTCTTTGCTAGGTTTCTACTTCCAGAGGAGCAATTTTTTTTCATTTGAGAGAGAGAGAGAGACCATGTGCAAGCAGGGGAGGAGCAGAGAGAGAAAGAGGGAGAAAGAGAATAGAGAGTACCAGTTCAGGGCTCCATCCCATGACCCTGGGAGCATGACCTGAGCTGAAATCAAGAGTCAGATGCTCAACCAACTGAATCACCCAGGCACCCCAGAGGAGCAATTTATACAGAAAACTTGGTTATATACAATTTAGTCTAAGTTATATCAGCACAGAAGTCAGTTTGCTCCAGTTCAGAGGTGCTTGCTCTGACTTGTGACACTGAAGTGCCCTGGCCACCTAGACCTGTCACCATCTGTCAGTGGTCCACCTCTCAGTGTCATTCAGTCCTTGTACCATGCTGGCCCCTATACCAGGCACTCTACATACAGTGACTGATTCAATCCTCTTTTTTATTTTTTTTAATGTTTATTTTTGAGAGAGGGAGAGAGCACGAGCAGGGGAGGGGCAGAGAGAGGGAGACACAGAATCTGAATTAGGCTCCAGGCTCTGAGCTGTCAGCACAGAGCCCAACGCAGGGCTTGAACCCACGAACCATGAGATCATGACCTGAGCCAAAGTCAGACACTTAATTGACTGAGCCACCCAGGTGTCCCTGATTCAATCCTCTTAATGTCTCTGTGAGGAAACTGTTATCATCCTTGCTTTATACATGAGGACCCTAAGGCCCAGAGGGGCTGAGTAACTTGTGCAGAGTTCAACAACTTCAAGTATGTATGCTAACTACTCCCACACCTGCTCTTCTAGCTGAAACATTGCAAGTTCCAGATTTGCATCTCCAACACTCGACCAGCCAGCCCTACCCAGACATCCTTGACATGCCTCATAATTCAATGGGTAAAATAAGGTTCATTATTTTCCCCACAATCTGCCACTCCTCTGTTTTCTGTCCTGGTTGATAGCATCATTATACACCTGATTGTTCCAGTCAAGAATCTGCAAGTCACTTTCGTCTCTTTGCTTGCTGTCTCCACTGTGTCTGGTGACTAACCTTTTTTACTTCACCCTCTTGCTCATATACATTTGCTTTAAAACTTAAGTGACTCGGGGCACCCATGTGGCTCATTTGGTAAAGCGTCTGACTCTTTATTTCAGCTCAGGTCATGATCTCACGGTTGGTGAGTTTGAGCCCTGTCTTGGGCTCCGTGCTGAGTGTGGAGCATGCTGAGGATTCTCTCCCTCCCTCTGGCCCTCTCCCCCACTCATGCCCTCTCTCTCTAAACTAAAAAAATAGTGTAAAGTGCTTGTGCACAGTAAGTGATCAGTAAGTACCAACTGTTTATGAATCTTCTGATTATATAAAGTATATATGTCCATCATTCTAAAAATTCAGCAATATATAAAAATTTTTAAAAAGTAGAAACCACCCAAACTATTCCATGACCACTGTTAGTGATATGAGGTTTAGGCCCAAGAGTGGATGGTCAAGGAAGAATTCTTGAGATGTTCTCAGTGCAAAAAGGTGATTTTATTATAGCACGGGGATAAGGACCTGTGGGTCGAAAGAGCTGCACTGGGGTTGTGAGGAGTGACTGATTATATACTTTTAAGTTTGTGGAAGGAGGAGGGATAGAGATAACATAGGTTTCTAAGGAATTTTTTTATGCTGAAACTGAGGTTTTACAGGACCTTGGTGGTCTGTCTATTGTCACGATAAGGTTCAGTTAGTCTCTAATAAAACATGCACATAAGGCAGCCATGAGTTCCTTGAAGAAGGTCATGCTTGTATGTCTCAGCTGTTTATCAATGGGCTGCAAGTTGCCTCTGTTTCCCTCATCATTTTCCTTTCTGAACGACTTTGATCCTTAAATCTTTAAGGTTGCTGAGAGTGGAAGGTCTTGTCTTCTGTACTTCTTCCTGCTGAATAGAGGCATAGAGATGTACCTATCTATGGGTCAACATTGGTCAGTCAGTTGTGCATAAGGGAGCTACAAAAGGCAGCTGAGTCCAATATAAACGGCAAAGAAGTATCTCTGTGTGTGGTAAGGACAATCTGTTGATGGGAAGTTATTGTAGTGATGGAGTTTCACACCAAGTGAAAAAAACATTGAAAAAGGCAACATATTAGAATTAAAATGTTCATAATAATGAGTAGTCCAACAAGGAGATTCTTAATAGTTGTCCATTAGTCCTCCCCTGAACCAGGAACTTAACCAATCATTTAAAACGAGGGAAGGACTTTGTGGAGCCTCAATTTGAGTATTCATATCTTTTAGTAGTCCTGTGACATTTTTATGATAATCTGGGATGTATACACAGCATTCTGCTTTAATAATGGCACATGTACTCCTTGTGCTGCTGTTAGAACATCTAAAGCCATTCTATTTTGTAGAACCACTTTGCCCATTTGTGTGACCTCAGTATTAAGTAAGGAGATGTTATTTTATGAGTCATTGAGTGCCTTTATGATGTATTTATTAACAGTGTTTTTATTAAGGGTTTCCATATGCCAAATTATGCTTTCTAACCCTACAAATGGAGCAAAAAATGGATGCCAAATGATCATACCAATGGAAAACAGATCATGTCCATCTTTGTTTTAAATTGGGAAGATTAGCTGGGGTAGAGATGGTTTTGACAATGTGCCCATGAATCTAGGCAAAACCCAAGGTGCAATGACCTATCCGCCCTGGAATAAGCCAGGGGCATAGGTTAGTTCCACATGACCAGTGGGTTCCATTTGGAGGTAGCCATCTGATGCCAGGTCACCTTATCCAAACAGTAGCAAACCAGTCAGTAGCCTGGAGTATAATGGTTTGAGAACATGTTTCTAGTGGTAGCCATCCTAAATGTCGGGTGTTATTTGCCCAGATATCTTATGTATGATTTCTTTGTTCTCAGCATAAAACTGCCTTTTAACTGAGCTGTCCAGTGGTGGGTGTGAGCTGTAAATATGTATCCCAAATTTGATATATACCCTCCTCAGTATAGCAATAAGTAGGGTTTTGTAATCTAGGCACTTGTTGACAGGCATCAGTTTGTGGGCTGGCAAAGTCAGTTTATATTGTAATAGTGTGAGGGTATGAAAAAGCCTGGTTATGTCCTGGTAAATTCCATGTCTTAGTGACCACGGGCCAAGATGAAACATCGTGATTCGTGATAGATTTATCATGAAACATGGTGTCATTAGGGTTTTATAGTATTTCTGAAATATAAGTACATAGAGAGTGCCAATCAGTGCCTCATAAAGAGAAAACCCACCAGGGTAACCAGATGTACTTGACGTGGGCAAAATTCCACGTATCCAGCAAGCTGTTTGATTTTGAAGCTCAGCGTAATGTGTGCCCATTGTAGAAAGGAATTGTCTGCTAAAATTGGTGAACAGAGAAGGAAAAATATACAATTGTCTTGCTGGGAGGAGTTTGAGACCTTTTATGGGTTCACAAGAGTAAGAAGACATGCTAGTTTGCTTGTTGGTTTCCTGTAAAGGAGGTACAGGTTTGATTCTAGATATATGGGTCCAGGAGAGTGTCCCTCTAACTTTACTGCAGTGGGAGTATATAATATGACCCGATATAGACCTTTCCATTCTAGATTTAAGTCCCCTGCTGTATTCAACTTCCAATCTTTTTAATAAACCATGTCTCTGAGGCTTACATGGGTGAACTTTCAGTTACAGTTAAATCAGGTTTGGAGAGCATGTGATCAGCGTTGTTGTTTTTTTTAATGTGTATTTATTTATTTTGAGAGAGAGAGAGAGAGAGAGAGAGAGAGAGGGAACATGAGTGGGGGAAGGGCAGAGAGAGGGAGAGAGAGAATCCCAAGAAGGTTCCATACTGTCAGTACAGAGCCTGATGTGGGGCTTGATCCCACAAACTGTGAGATCATGATGTAAGCAGAAACCAAAAGTCTGATGCTTAACTGACTGAGCTGCCCAGGCTCCCCTGGACTGGTTTTAAAAGTGGGGAGGGGGGAAGGTAGTGCAGATTGCGCCTTTTGGATTTACTTGGGCACAAACTGTACAGGATCAATAGATCTGTTTTATTGTAGTTGTTAAATTTACTCCATCACAGTTTTTTTAAGTTTATTTATTTTGGGGAAGAGACAGAGACAGTGAGTGGGGGAGGGGCATAGAGAGAGGGAGAAAAAGATCCCAAGCAGGCTCCATGCTGACAGCCTGTGGGGTTCAATGTGGGGCTCGAACCCACAAACCGTGAGATCATGACCTGAGCCGAAACCGAAGAGTCGAACACTTAACAGACTGAGCCACCCAGGCACCCCTCCATCAGATACATTTTTGATGAAATGTTCTAAAGCACCTTTGCCCAAATGAACAGCCTGATGTAAACCTTGTATTACCTTCCTTTGGTTATTTTTGGGTATAAAGATTTTTTTCCTCATAGTTAACATGCCAGTTCTGTGCATTTTTTCAATATCCTCATTCCTGGGCTATGTGAATTTTTTGGTCTGAATAGGCTGGAGTTATGGACTTTTTTGGAGTCAAGACTGGTATAAGGCTTAATATTTGTTTATTCTGCGCTGCCTGCTTGGCTGCATAGGCTGCTAAATTGTTTCCTTTCTAAGGTCCTATCTTTTTGATGTCCTCTGAGGTGAATTGTAGCTACCTCCTTAAGTAGGTGTATAGTCACAGGAAGAGTGATGATTTCAGGCCCATATCTGATTGGGGAGTTATGGATTGATAATAATCCTCTTTCCTTCCAAATTGCCCTGTGGGCATGTAGCACCAGGAAAGCATATTTGGAATCAGTATAAGTATATATTTTTAAAGATTTTAATTAAAAATTTTTTTAATGTTTTTATTTATTTTTGGGAGAGAGAGAGACAGAGACAGGGACAGAGAGTGAGCAAGGGAGGGGCAGAGAGAATGTGAAACAGGCTCCAGGCTCTGAGCTGTCAGCACAGAGCCTAACGCAAGGCTTGAACTTGTGAAGCATGAGATCATGACTTGCGCTGAAGGCAGACACGTAACTGACTGAGCCATCCAGGTGCCCCTGGAACCAGTATAAATATTATTTTTAGGCCTTTTGTCAGTTGAAGAGTATGGGTAAGTGCTATTAATTCGGCCTTTTGAGCAGAAATATTTAACTAAGGCCTCAATGGTCTTAGTTAAACTATAGCATATCCAACTTTTCTTTCTCCCTTATCCATGAAGTAAACCAATTGTCACCTCTATTTTCAACAGGGGAGTCTTTTAAATCTGGTCTGCTAGAATAAACAATATAGATAATCTCTGAACAGTCATGGTCCGACACAGAGGTGTGATGGTCAGATCCAGGCATAAGGGTAGCTGGGCTTAAACTGTGACAGGTTTTAAGTATCATTTCAGGTGTGTCTAAAAGCATAGTGTGGTAGTTAGTAAGTCGGCCTCCTGTCATCCATTGGTGGCTTTGGTCGCTAGGACACTTTGGACCTGATGTGGAGTCACCGCTTTCAAGGATTGTCTCATAGTAAGTTTTGAAGCCTCTTCTACTGGGAGGGCTATTGCAGCCACTGCTCAGAGACAAGCCAGTCACTCCTGTGCCATATGATCTAGTGACTTTGAAAAATAGTCCACCAGTCTTGTTTCATTTCTTAATTTCTGAGTAAGAACTCCCAATTCTTGTCCCTGTTTTTCTGTTACATGTGAGGTGAAAAGTTTTTCTAAACTTGGTAAAGTCAAAGCTGGGGCTGATGAGAGCTTAGCTTTTAAATTTTTTTTTTCAACGTTTATTTATTTTTGGGACAGAGAGAGACAGAGCATGAACGGGCGAGGGGCAGAGAGAGAGGGAGACACAGAATCGGAAACAGGCTCCAGGCTCTGAGCCGTCAGCCCAGAGCCGGACGCGGGGCTCGAACTCACGGACCGCGAGATCGTGACCTGGCTGAAGTCGGACGCTTAACCGACTGCGCCACCCAGGCGCCTTGAGAGCTTAGCTTTTAATGTTTTAGAGGCTGGTTGCTAGGCTTTAGTCCAGAGTAAAGGTTCTTCTTCAGGGCTTTTAATTGAATCATACTATGGTTTGGCTAAGAGCCCAAATCCAGGAATCTGGAGGCAGCGAAGTCCTGCCACACCTAAGAAAGGAGTTGTTTTTTTTGTTTTTTGTTTTGTTTTTGTACCTGGAAGTCCAAGATTTAATATAGCCCTTTTTTCTGTCAGTAGACAGGGTATGGTATCCTGGTGTTGGTTCATACCCCAAATATTATATCTTTTTTTTTTTTAAAGATATTTGTACCTTTTTAGGGTAGCTGAGATGCCTTCTGTCTGCCGAGAAGTTAAGTAACATTATAATATTACTATCAGATGTTTCTTTTGTGGGACTATACCATCCACATATTGCATTACAGTCCCTTGAGGCAAGGAGCTATCACAGAGGTCTTTACTAAGTGCAGCCCCAGATAGGTGAGGACTGTCTCTAAATCCCTAATTGAACAGCCTATGGGCTTGAAGGAGAGGCTCATTCAAAAGCAAACAGTGGCTGTTTCTTCACTTAGAGGGATGCAAGAGGAGGTGTCTTTCAAATCAAGCACTGTGAGCCAGCTGGCATCACCAGGAACCTGGGTGAGAATAGTATATGGATCTGACACCACGGGATGGGATAAGCACCACTGCCTCATTTGTAGCTTTTAAATCTTGTACCATTCTCCATTTGGCTTTTTTTAACTGGTAAAATTGGAGTGTTATAAGGAGATTGACAAGGATGTAAAATACCACGTTTGAGGGGCACCTGGTTGGCTCTGTTGGTTAAGTGTCGGATTCTTCATTTAGGCTCAGATCATGATCTCATAGATTGTGCGTTCGAGCCCCGCTGCCAGTGTAGAGCCTGCTTGGGATTCCCTCTCTCTGCTCCCGCCACCCCCCCCCCCCCCTCTCTCTCTCTCTCTCTCTCTCTCTCTCTCTCTCTCACACACACACACACACACACACACACACTCTATAAACATTAAAAAATCAATCAATCAATCAATCAATCAATAAATAAATAAATAGATAAATAGATAAATAAATAAATAAAATGCCATGGTTGAGAAACTTATCACTAAGTGGTTATAACCCAGCTTTCCCCTTAGGTTTTAAGGGATACTGTTCCTTATGATGTATAGTGGTTCGGTCCTTTGAGTTTACTTTAACTGGCTGAGCTTTAAGAACCCATCCTGGGATATCACAATCCCACACCTGCGGATTTACTTCCTTCCAAATATTAGAAGGGATTCCAGTGTAAGGTTTTACTTCTCCATGTCAAAGAGAACAAGCTGTCCTCTTCTTTAGTAAGAGCAAACCTGCTTCCTAGTTTATACATTAAGTTTCGTCCAAGTAACGGAATGGGACAAGATAAAGGACTAGAGAAACAGGAGTAATTAATTGGCTTCTATATTTACAGATCAAAGGTGTAGTGTGGCAACATGTTCCCTTTCTCTGTCAACAATTTTATGGTTAGAAAGACAAGTAGGACTGGAGTGCAGAATAAGAACAGGATAAGTGGCTTCTGTATCAATAAGAAAATTAATAAACCTACCTTTCACATCCAGGGTAACCCAGGGCTCACTCATCTTGATGTAAAGGTAGCTGGACCAGCCTCAGGGTCCCATCATGCCAGATCCTCTGGTTTCTGCTCTCGAGAGGGCAGGGAAGTTAACTCCTGTCTTTCTCCCTCTGCAGATGAGGACACTCTCTCTTCCAATGTCCTTTCTTCTTACAGACAAGACCTGGCTCTGGTGGAGAACATTTGTTTGGACATCCCTTGGTCCAATGTCCAATTTGCCACACCCGTACCATGGGGTCTTACCTGGTCCTTTGTCTGATACTGGCATTTTCTTGGGCCCCTGGTAAGTCTGTCATTGTAGGGAATCTGTAATAGTGGCAGCCAATGTTTGAGCCTGTATTTTACCCTGCAATTTAGCTTGCTGGTCTTTTTCCTGCCTTAAGGCTATATCTCTGTTATTTTTTTTAAATTGTTAATATTAATTAATTAATTTATTTAGAGAGTGCATGGCCAAGTTGGGGGGGGGGGGCAGAGAGAGAGAGAGAGAGAGAGACAGAAGATCCAAAGTAGGTTCAGCACTGCGAGCACAGAGCCCAATGTGGGGCTCAAACCCAGGAACCATGAGATCATGACCTGAGCCAAAATCCAAGAGTCAGCTGTTTAACCAACTGAGCCACCCAGACGCCCTCCCTCCCACACCATATCTCCATTATTAACGACTCCAGTAGCTACCTGTAGTAGGTGCTGGGTGGGGGTTTGAGGACCTAGAGCCATTTTAGTCAGTTTTGGCAGATGTCAGGTGCCAAATGACTTATAAAGTGCATGTTTAGTATATTTGTTCCTTTAGGTGAGATTTGGTCCATATTTATTTACAAATGCCTTCTATCAAATGATTCTGAGATAGAGCTGGATTCTCATTACCTCCTTGAGTAACTTCCTGAATGTTATCAAAGTTTACAGGTTTAGAGAATCCTTTTATTCATCCCTTCTATTAAGCGAGTGATCATATGGTCTCATCTCTCCCTTCCCTGTGTATCTTCTTAGTAATTCCAATGAGGTTCAGTATTGGGAATAGCAGTTCCCCCTACTGGATAATAATCTCTATCTCTGAATGCTAGCTTATCAGCAAATTCTTGAGCCTCTGCCCGATACAGTTCTTTTCCTTAGGGGTACAACAATGAGTTAATGTGATGTATATATCTTGCTGGGTCAAATCAAACATAAAAGATAATTGTTGAAAACCCTCAATAAATTGAGAAGGGTTTTCAGAATATCGTCTTAATTGGTGTTTTATCTGAGCCAGGTCTGCCATGGAGAATGGGATATGGACTTTTTTTTTTTTTAATTTAAAAAAAAATGTGTATTTTGAGACAGAGAGAGCAGGTGGGGGAGGGGCAGAAAGAGAATGGAAGAGGGAGAGAGAATCCCAAGCTGTGCTGCCAGTGCAGAGTCTGATGTGGAGCTCCATCCCACAGACCATGAGATCATGGCCTGAGTCAAAATCAAGAGTCAGATGCTTAACTGAGTGAGACACTCAGGTGCCCCGGGACAGGGACTTTTTGCCCATTTCTCCATTAGCAACCTTCATAAGAGGATGCAACCCAGATTTAGGTGGAAGATAGGGAGTCCTACTCCTGGTATGTCCAACTGGGCTGGGACAAAGGGGTCTTAAGGTTTACAAGGAGAAGGGATAGTAACAGAGCCAATGTCCTCTTTGTTTAGATTAGCCTGTGATTCCTCCAGTAGCCCAGGTTTATTAAGAGGAATTGGCTTATTTTTTTTTTATTTTTATTTTATTTATTTTTTATTTTTTTTACTATGAAATTTATTGTCAAATTGGTTTCCATACAACACCCAGTGCTCATCCCAACAGGTGCCCTCCTCAATACCCATCACCCACCCACCCCTCCCTCCCACCCCCCATAAACCCTCAGTTTGTTCTCAGTTTTTAGGAGTCTCTTATGTTTTGGCTCCCTCCCTCTCTAACCATTTTTTTTCTTCCCCTCCCCCATGGTCTTCTGTTAAGTTTTTCAGGATCCACATAGGAGTGAAAACATATGGAATCTGTCCTCTGTATGACTTATTTCACTTAGCATAACACTCTCCAGTTCCATCCATGTAAAGGCCATATTTCATTCTTTCTCATTGCCACGTAGTATTCCATTGTGTATATAAACCACAATTTCTTTATCCATTCGTCAGTTGATGGACATTTAGGCTCTTTCCATAATTTAGCTATTGTTGAGAGTGCTGCTATAAACATTGGGGTACAAGTGCCCCTATGCATCAGTACTCCTGTATCCCTTGGGTAAATTCCTAGCAGTGCTACTGCTGGGTCATAGGGTAGGTCTATTTTTAATTTTTTTGGGAACCTCCACACTGTTTTCCAGAGCGGCTGCACCAGTTTGCATTCCCACCAACAGTGCAAGAGGGTTCCCGTTTCTCCACATCCTCGCCAGCATCTGTAGTCTCCTGTTTTGTTCATTTTAGCCACTCTGACTGGCATGAGGTGATATCTGAGTGTGGTTTTGATTTGTATTTCCCTGATGAATAGCGACGTTGGACAAGGAATTGGCTTATTTAGACAATCATCACCAATACATCCAGAGGGTGTTTATTAAGCTGGTGTGTGGTTAGACACATTCTGAAAGAAGCCCTTAGGTCAGGGTCCTGATTTAGGGCCATGAAGGCCTGGACATAGGGTACCTCAGTCCATTTGCCCTGTGTTTTGCAGAAGAGATCTAACTGACAGATTATATTGAAGCTTAATGTCCCATTGATGGGCCATTGTCCCTCATCTCCTAAGGAGTACTGAGGCCATGCAATGTTATAAAAGATCAGTTTTTTTCTTTATTAAATCTCGCAATCCAAGTTGATTCCAGGGGGATAAAAGTCATCCCAAGAGAGAATCCTTGGGGACTGAAAAAGAAGATACCATGTTGCTAGAAAAGTAGCAAAAGTCCATTATCAAAAAATACTCCACCTCCCAGGTGGTGTCCCAGGGAGGATATATCAGAGGTTCCGCGTGTCAAAGTGACCCAAGTTGTCCCTCTAAGAAGTCTCTATGAAAACTGCCTTGCCTTGTAAGAGGGATCCTGGTGTCCCCCTGCTTCCCTATCGCATCCTAGGCTACAAATGAATGCTGGTGAATGGACCAAAATGCAGTGCTATGCCATGCCATGAAAAACCCACCATTTTTAACCCATGGTGGGGGGAAAAAGTTTTACAAGGGGGAAATTACCCAATTTTGTAATTTAAGTAGTTAATAAGGGACATTGGCAGAAAACAGTAAAGACAGAAACCACCATGATCTAAGTGACATTCCAACACATGTAGTCCTTACAGCCAACTTTCCTAGGAAATAGTCCCTGGTTGGGTTTTAATTTAATCAGGTACTGGTTTTGGCTGCCTCTGGGTGGAGGTCTCATGGACAGAAGTGGCTAGACCAGAGATGTGAAGGGGATCACATTAGACCCATGAGGAGGAAAGCTCACCTCACAGGTAAGTCTTAAGATGGGCAGCCATCCTAGTGACTTAGGTGGTTGTCCCATGCCCCAAAAGACAACTTTGTATAAGAATTGGAATAAAGGGGGGGCATCAAGTTCTAGATCTTATTACCATTCCAGCCAGGACACTAGCTTCCAGTAAAAAGGCAGGCTTTTGGTCCTCCACATAGAGTAGCCATGGACCAGAGGATTGCAGCCTGAGCAATTGACATGAAAATGTTCCAATAAGACTGTACTCCTTGAAAAGCCCCTGAAATGAAAGTAAAGGGAGAGAAGAGGAAGTACTCACAAGTTTGCACAGAGGCTCGGAGTACAGATGAGAAGATTCAAGCCCCACATTGGGTGCCAAATGATGTGATTTGAAGTTTGGGTCCTAGAGTGAATGGCTAAGAAAGATGAGATATTTTTGTTGCAGGAAGGTGTTTTTATTATAGTAGGGGAACAGGACCCGTGGGAAGAAGGAGCTGCACTGGGGTTGTGAGGAGTGACTGATTATATACTTTTAAATTTGTGGAAGGAGAGAGGATAGAGATAACGTAGGTTTCTAAGGAATTTTTCTATGTTGAAAGTGAGGTTTACAGGACCTTGGGGGTTGGTCTATTGTCACAATAAGGTTGCTTTTAGTCTCTAATAAAATATCCACATTAAGGCAGCCATGAGTTCCTTGAGGAATGTTATATTCTGTATGTCTCAGGTATTTATCAGTAGGCTGCAGGTTGAAAGGAGATTTAATTTAAGCTATATTTCTCTTGGCTTTATTCTCATCATTAGTATTTTGGTGAAAATCCTTCCAGTCATATTTTTAGTTTATATTTGTGATATACAGAATCTGAAATTTACTGCAGAGGGGGAAGAAAATTTATAGAAGGAGCACTGGTGCCTCCAAAAGGGACAAATTCCAGATCTTTCTTTGATATTCTGAGTTATTGAAGCAGTGGTATTAAACAACTTGGGGTGGCAAGCAATTCATCTCTGAGACCAAAAAATGCCTATGACTCTCAAAAATAGAGAAGGTGGTGGATTGGTTTTTGTCCTGCATCTAGATTGAGGAAGATTTAGGGTCTATGGGGCAGCAGACTTCAGCCCCTCTTTTAATATATATGAGAAGCTTGTATTTCTACTAAGTGGTGTGCATGTGAGCAATGGAAAAGCCTGTTTGTTGAAAGCCTTAAGTCAGCAAGTCAAGGCCTACTTTGGAAAGCAGTGATGCGTTTGAATCCTCAAGCTCTGTTAGCAATGACAAGGGGCACTGATTCAGAAGACCATATAAGAGTATTGCCATTTGAGGTATAGCCTAACTGTGCACCTTTGAGCAAGATGAAACCTAGAAGCAAGAAAACAATAAACACCAAAGCAAAGATAAATAAAATCAAGAATAGAAAAATAATATGAACAATATCATTGAAGCCAAAAGTTGGTTCTGTGAAAAGATCAACAAAATTGACATTGAGGAATCTTGGGGCAGGAGACCAAGAAGGAAAACTGTATTTTCTGCTAGACTTAGAAGAATAGCATTGACTTCATTATTATTTGAACAGTAAAAATAATGACTTTATTTTATACCCAAGCAAATGAAGAAGGCATACTTGTTCCTTACCTTTGTGAATTATTTTACATATATGGGATCATAGTATACATGCTGTTTTATACTTTGTTTTTTTTTCTCTCAACAATATGTTGTGGACATCTTTCCATGAAGTAAATGTATAAATGTATCATTTTTTATTTTATTAAAAAAATTTTTTTTTCAACGTTTTTATTTATTTATGGGACAGACAGAGACAGAGCATGAACGGGCGAGGGGCAGAGAGGGAGACACAGAATCGGAAACAGGCTCCAGGCTCTGAGCCATCAGCCCAGAGCCCGACGCGGGGCTCGAACTCACGGACCGCGAGATCGTGACCTGGCTGAAGTCGGACGCTTAACCAACTGCGCCACCCAAGCGCCCCAAATGTATCATTTTTTAATCAGCCATGCACTATTCCATTATCTCTACAACCAATACCTACCACCCCACAAAATCAGAAGAAAAATACTGTGCCACAGCCCCCACCTTTTTCTTCCATAAATGGCTAGTGCCCCATTTACAAGATCAATGGAAGATTCTATATCTTCTCACGGCTTCCTGTTCTCCTTGAACTATTGGAAATTCCAGGGCCTTACATAGCTTAAAGGGAGGGTCATTTGTCTTCCACTTCCAACCAGGAAGAACCTAGTATTGGTTCTGTCATTGTCCTCCAGACTCTTCCACTGATGGAAGGTCTGACCCAGGGTCTGCCCTGTTCTAGTTCCCAAACTTTATAAGATAATAGGATAACCAAAGATTCTGAAATCCACATAGCTGATGGAGTTTAGTAATGTTTATCTTCCCAGTCTAGAAGTTCTGGTATAGATTATTGAGTCCCTGTGTTGCTCCCGGGTTCATAAGACAACAAAGGATCCCAGTGATCAATTTCTGCACCCCCTGACTCATGGCATTCCCTCTTTTGTGTACTTCAATGTTAGCTCCTGCTACACTTCCTTACTCTTGCCAGTGCTCTCTTTCTAGAGATTTGGTCCCTGTTGCCTGCCTACTGGCTGTGGCCTGACTGATGGAGCCCTCAAAAGTCTCCCTTTTAAAGCCCTGATATTTGAATTATGGCTGAGCTCATTCTTTAGATATAATGCCTTGTGGGGTGATATCTCCATCTGTGACTGCAATCTGTCCTTGGCAGAGAATACTAAAAAAGAGAGTCTCGTCAAGGACCAGAGCAGGTCTTCAATGCTGACACTGTCTGGAGATGCAGCATGGTATGCTGGTCATGGTGATTCTCAACTCACTCTCTATCCACCTCAAACCCAAGAATGGTAATCCCTTTCCTTTACTCGTGATCAGTATAAGAGTGGGTCAGTCCTGGCAAAGAGGTGTGAGGGGAAGTCTTCTGGGAAAGCTTCTAAAAAAGATTTCCTTATTCCTAAAATAGACTCAGAGAGAGAAGATCCCTCTTCCTTTGTACATCATCATGTTTAAATGGGATGTTTGGAACCACTTCTGCCTGGTTATGAGATTAAAGCCGATCCACTGTGGAGGAAAGAGCCAAGAGAATTGCGGAGAGGTAGAACTGGCACACAGACATGCTGACCCTAAAGTCGGCCCTACTTCTAGACTTTGTAAGTGAGATAATGATTTCCTTATAGTTAAAGACCATTTGTGTGAAGTTTCTTATTCCTTACAGCCCATATGAGCCCTTCATGTGGATAAATTACTTATTTTCCTTGAGCATCAGTTTCTTCAGCTAAAATAATCCCTATATGCCTGTATTTTGAAGTTTAAGTGAGCTTTGTCAAGCACACTGTCATGACACTATCATTATTAAGTTAAGATAATACTTCTTTGTCCTTTCACAACCTGACCTCACAGTAGGCTCCTCGGGTAGTTTGAACTCTATTTCATATTCTCTCAGGAATTTAACCCCACATAATCTGGACTGAAGATTTCGACACTGAGTAAATCTCAGTCAGCTCCACAGATCTGTACAGCAGTGTAGTATAATGATTAGGAAAGAGGGAGCAGGAATTAGACCGCCTTGGTTCAAGTAAAGTTGCCCAATAACTGTGAGCTTATGTAAATTGTTTAACTTCTCTAAGGCCCAGTGTCCCCATCCATGCATCATAGATAATAATACCTACTTCACAAAATTGTTTTTACATGGCAAAGAGGTGATCTATATTAAGATTTTAACCCAGTGACATTGTTCACAGTTTAAAACACACACACACACACACACACACACACACACACACACACACTCCCCCTATTCCCATGGCCTAAAGGTGTGTGGTGACTAAGGGGATGAAGATGTTGTTGAAATGGATGACGTGTCTCTGGGCCACTCCTCCTGAACTAAGTCTCCCTTCTAAAAGCTGTCATGATCTGAAAGAACCAAGATGAACCAGGACCATTTCAGGATCCTTCTTTTTCCTCTCTTTACCTTTCTTCCTCTGGCTCCTGGTTTGCTGTGTCAATTCAGCTAACTGACTAAAGAGACAGTTTCTTTTAATGTTTGCCTGTCTCTGCCTTATAGAGAAGAGCTCAAGAACCACAGGACCATTAGGGCATGAAGACCCTTAGCCCTGTGAAGAATAAGAATATCCAATCCAATCTTATTTGATATCTAAGACACATTAGGCTCCCAAGTGTCTAATGATTATACAGCTACTTAGGGGGCATAGTAAGGACTTGAACCTGAGTCTGGATCTAGCCATCACTCTAGTTTTACTTAATGCCTTAATTTGGCAAGAGTTGCTAAAGAAATTCACATTTACACAATACTTACTAAATGCTATTTACAAGTCAGATGCTGGGCCAAAGTTATTTACATAATTTCATTTTATCTTCACAGGTATCCCGTGGGAGGCTATTGGAGAGATTTAACAACTTGCCAAATGTCACGATGGATTCTAAGTGGGGAAGCTGAGATATGAAACTATATCATCTGATTCTAAATCCAGAACTCCTAAAAGAGAAAATATTTGTGCTCATTCTACCTATACTTTACCTCATACATATGCTTGCAGGTGCATGGTAAAAACTAAATGAACAGTTTCCTCTCTCCCTGCAACCATAGTACCCTCAGCCAAGGGAAACATTATTTATTCATGAACTTCAGGGTTTAAAATTTTTTCCCCTAACGAACTGTGAAGCCTCTAGCCCCTACCTACGGAAAGTGTGTGGTCCTTACACCAAAAGCTTTGGCATTTCCTTGGAGCCTGCTAGAAATGCAGAATATCAGACTCAACTCCAGACGTCTTGAATCAGAGTCTGGAGTGTAATAAGATCCTCAAGTGAGCGGTGTGCCGCTTAAAGTTGAAAGCTCTCTTTTAGTCTAGATGAAGCTGAAGGATTCCTGATTTCTGATGATCACATAATATTGTTACTAAATTTCTCCTTAACAGGATGAAGTTTCCAAATAATTATGTCCAAACCGCTCTCTCAAGAATTTGCAAAAGGAGAATCAGATGAAAAAAAAGGATTAATACTAGATGGCATACCTTGCTAAAGGCAAGGAGACTTGAAATCAATTTGTAAGTCTTTTTGAAAAAGTACATAAGGAATTTAGACAGAAATTTCTATCATGCCCCAAACCACTGAGTCCAATGAAGATAACAGATATTTACTGAAAAAATGAAAATATGAGGGGAAAAGAATACTCACCAAATAGCTACACCAGGCATCTTGCATCGTTTAATTTCTCATCACAACATTGGATCCTCACTATGTATATAAGGAAACCAAGGCAAAGAAGATGTTAGGTAAATTGTCCAAGGCCATGCAAACTTAGGTCTGAATCCAGATTTGCCTGATTCCAAAGCTCTGATGCTACTCACTCTGTGTGGCTCACACATACTGTACTAGGTGCTGTAGGAATCCAAAAGAAGTTTCTATTTTCTCAATTCTAAGATGTACTTCTTTCCCCACAGCTTGACAGGTCTGAAGTTTGGGAATCTTCTTAAAACCAGTGTCAAAGTTACTTGCCAAGGTGCCAAGAAAATCCATTGTAGAACGGGAAGGTTGTTGTTTTTGTTTTCAACAAATAATGTCAGAATAACTGGATATCCAACTGAAAAATATGAACCTTGACCTGTACCTCATACCACACATTAAAACTAGTTTGAGGTGTATCATAGACTTAAATGTAGAAGCCAAAAAAAGTTTTTTAATTTATTTTTAATTTTTTAATTTTATTAATTTTATTTTTTTTAAAGTTCTTTATTGGCTTTTTTTTTTTAACGTTTTTATTTTTATTTTTGAGACAGAGAGAGACAGAGCATGAACAGGGGAGGGTCAGAGAGAGAGGTCAGAGGGAGACACAGAATCTGAAACAGGCTCCAGGCTCCGAGCTGTCAGCACAGAGCCTGACACGGAGCCCGAACTCACGGACCGCGAGATCGTGACCTGAGCCGAAGTCAGACACTTAACAGACTGAGCCACCCAGGTGCCCCATTTCATTTTATTTTTTAACTTATATCCAAATTAGTTAGCGGATAGTGCAAGAATGATTTCAGGAGTAGATTCCTTAATGCTTCTTACCCGTTTAGTCCATCCCCATCCCCAACCCCTCCAGTAACCCTCTGTGTGTTCTCCATATCTAAGAGTCTCTTATGTTTTGTCCTCCTCCCTGTTTTTATATTATTTTTGCTTCCCTTCCCTTATGTTCATCTGTTCTGTGTCTTAAAGTCCTCGTATGAGTGAAGTCATATGATGTTTGTCTTTCTTTGACCGAGTAATTTCATTTAGCATAATACCCTCTAGTTCTAGCCACATAGTTGCAAATGGCAAGATTTCATTCTTTTTGATTGCCAAGTAATACTCCATTGTGTATATATATATATATATATATATATATATATATATATACCACATCTTCTTTATCTATTCACCCATCGATGGACATTTGGGCTTTCCATACTTTGCCTATTGTTGATAGTGTTGCTTGCTATAAAAAATTGGGGTGCATGTGTCCCTTCAAAACAGCATAGCTGTATCCCTTGGATAAATACCTTGTAGTGCAATCCTTGGGCTGTAGGGTAGTTTTATTTTTTATTTTTGGAGAAACCTCCATGCTTTTTTCCAGAGTGGCTGCACTAGCTTGCATTCCCACCAGCATTGCAGAAGAGATCCTCTTTCTCTGCATCCTCATCAACATCTGTTGTTGCCTGAGTTGTTAATGTTAGCCATTCTGACAGGTGTGAGGTGGTATCTCATTGTGGTTTTGATTTGTAGTTCCCTAATGAAAAGTTATGTTGAGCATTTTTTCATGTGTCGGTTGGCCATCTGGATGTCTTTGGAGAAGTGTCTATTCATGTCTTTTGCCCATGTCTTCACTGGATTATTTGTTTTCTGAGTGTTGAGTTTGTAAGTTCTTTATAGATTTTGGATACTAACCCTTTATCTGATACGTCGTTTGCAAATATCTTCTCCCATTCTGTCGGTTGCCTTATAGTTTTGCTGATTGTTTCCTCTGCTGTGCAAAAGCTTTTTATTTTGATGAGGTCCCAATAGTTCACTTTTGCTTTTGTTTCCCTTGCCTCTGGAGACGTGTTGAGTAAGAAGTTGCTGCAGCCAAGATCAAAGAGGTTTTAAGCCAAAAAAATTTTTAAGGAAAGTTCTTTTTTTTTTTTTTTCAACGTTTATTTATTTTTGGGACAGAGAGAGACAGAGCATGAACGGGCGAGGGGCAGAGAGAGAGGGAGACACAGAATCGGAAACAGGCTCCAGGCTCTGAGCCATCAGCCCAGAGGCCGACGCGGGGCTCGAACGCCCGGACCGCGAGATCGTGACCCGGCTGAAGTCGGACGCTTAACCGACTGCGCCACCCAGGCGCCCCAAGCCAAAAAAATTTTTAATGTTTATTTACTTGTGACAGAGTGCGAGAGAGAGAAGGGCAAAGAGGGAAACACAGAATCCAAAGCAGGTTCCAGGCTCTGAGCTGTCAACACAGAGCCCAAGGAGGGGTTTAAACCCACGGACTGTGAGATCACGACCTGAGCCGAAGTCAGACGCTTAACTGACTGAGCCACCCAGGTGCCCCTAAAAGTCAAAATTTTACACATGGAAGAATATATCTGCAACCTTGGGATAGGTAAATATTTCTTAAAGAAGACATAAAAAGCACTAAATAATCTCATACCCATTAGGGTGGTTGCTATAAAAAAATAACAGAAAATAACATGAGAGGGAGAGGATATGGAAAAACTGGAACCTTTACACACCATTGGTGGGACTGTAAAATAGTTCAACCACTGTGGAAAACAATATGGAGTTTCCTCAAGAAATTTAAAACAGAACTACCATATGATCCAGCACTCCCACTTCTGGTTATATATATCCATAAAAATGGAAAGCAGAGTCTCAAAGAAATATTACACACTCATGTTCATAGCAGCACTCGTCACAATAGACAAGAAGTGAAACAATCTAAATGTCCACTGACAGATGAATGGATAAAGTGTGGTATATACACACAATGGAATATTACTCAGCCTTAAACAGGAAGGAAATCCTATCACAGGCTAAAACATGGATGGACTTGAGGGCATTACACTGGGATAACCAAGTCATCAAAAGACAAATGTTGTATGATGCCATTTATACACGCTATATAGAGTAGTCAATATCACAGAGACAGAAAGTAAAATTGAGGTTGCCAGGGACTGGGGAGGAGGAATAGGGAGATATTGTTTGGGTAGAGGGCTTTAGATGTACAAGATGAAAAAGTTCTGGACATCTGTTTCATAACAGTGTGAATTAATTAGCACTATTGAAATGTACACTTTAAAGTGGTTAAGATGGTAGACTAAAAAAAAAATTTTGGTAATCTTTATTTTTGAGGGAGAGACAGTGCGGATGAGGGAGGAACAGAGAGAGGGGGAGACACAGAAGCCGAAGCGGGCTCCAGGCTCTGAGCTGTCAGCACAAAGCCGGATGTGAGGCTTGAACTCACGAACGGTAAGATCATGACCCGAGCTGAAGTCGGATGCTTAACCGACTGAGCCATCCAGGCACCCAAGATGGTAAATTTTATATCATATGCTTAAAAAAAATTTTTTAATGTTTTGTTTATTTTTGAGAGAGAGAGAGAGAGTGAGCATGAGTGGGGGGCAGAGAGAGAGAGGGAGACACAGAACCTGAAGCAGGCTACAGGCTCTGAGCTGTCAGCACAGAGCCTGACGTGGGGCTCGAACTCACAAACCGTGAAATCATGACCTGAGCCAAAGTCAGTCGCTTAAGCGACTGAGCCACCCGAGTGCCCCTATATCATATGCTTTTTACCACAGTAAAAAACTTAAAGTCTCTATGGAAAAAAAGAATTTAACATGAAAGAAAAAAATTAATTATGCTTCATAAAATTAAGAAGAATTTTTAGTCTTTATTTTTGAGAGAGAGAGACAGACAGACAGAGTGTGAGCAGGGGAGGGGCAGAGAGAGAGGGAGACACAGAATCAGAAGCAGGGTCCAGGTTCTGAGCTGTCAGCATAGAGCCTGTCTCGGGGCTTGAACTCTCAAGCTGTGAGTGAGATCAAGACATGAGCTGAAGCTGGACACTTAACCGACTGAGCCACCCAGAAACCCCAATACTTCATGAAAATTTAAACTAGCCATTCCTTAAGACAATGAAAAGGCAAATCACATACCGGTAGAAAATATTCATAGTACATCTATCTGCATTAAATGCTATGGTGCTCCCTCCAAATTTCCCTTCCACAACTGCTGGAAGTTTTAGCAGCTAGAGCAACAGGTAATTCTGCCTCTAGACATTTCCATTGGCCAGAGTGAGCTGCCAATAACAGAATGTCTCAGTCCTGAAAGAGTTTGCAGATATGAATGTGGAGGTCACTGTTATCAACTCAATTTATAGTTCTGAGTGAAATCCCTTAGGAATAGAGAAGATATTTACGACAGAGTTTTGAAGAAATACAATGTTTAATGTTTGGGTAAAGGAGGGAGAAGAGAAGGGAAAAAAAGAAGAAGGTGAGGGAGAAAGGGAGAAGAGAGGTAAGGGTATCCAGAGAGATGGGAGGAAAACTAGAATTGCGTGGAGACATTAAAGTCAAGAGAAGAGGATGTGCCTGAAGGGAGGTAGTTTATCAAATGCTGCCACAAGATTATGTGAGAGGAAGACTAAACAATGTTTATGAGATTTAGCAATATGGAGGTCACTGGAGACAAGAGGTCAGAGCAATTTATTTGCATCATGGGGCACAAACCAGATTGATGAGTGAGAGGTTAGGAAATAAACACAGCAATGAAACAACTCTGAAATATTTTTGAATGAGAAGAAAAGAGAGAACTAGGTTAGCATTGGGAGCAACTACCTGAATCAGATGGCAAAATGTTTAAAAACTCAATTTAATTATTTTTAAATAAGTGCTGCATTCACTTGGTTCAAAGGTTTTTAAAAATTATACATTGAGGGGAGCCTGGGTGACTCAGTTGGTTAAGCGTCCAACTTCGGCTCAGGTCATGATCTCATGGTTTGTGAGTTCAAGCCACACATCAGGCTCTGTGCTGACAGCTCAGAGCCTGGAGCCTGCGTTAGATTCTGTGTCTTGCTCTCTCTCTGCCCCTTCATTGCTTGCATTCTCTCTCTCTCTCTCTCTCTCTCTCTCTCTCTCTCTCTCTCAAAAATAAACATTAAAAAAATTTTTAAATTATACATTGAGAAGTTTTACTTTCATATTCTTTATAATCCACACCCCCTACCTCGTCCTCTACATGTAACCACTGGCCATTAGTTTTAGGAAAACTAATGAAAAAAAATTTTTTTCAACTTTTTAAATTCCAGCTCATCACCATACAGTGTAATATTAGTTTCAAGTGTAGAATTTAGTGATTCAACACTTCCATACATCACAACAGGTGCCCTACTTAATCCCCATCACCTATTTAGTCCACCCCTAACCCACCTCCCTTCTAGTAACCATCAGTTTGTTCTCTATTGTTAGGACTCTGTTTCTTGGTTTGCCTCTCTTTTTTTCTCCCACGTTTATTTGTTTTGTTTCTTAAATTCCACATGTGAGTGAAATCATATGGTATTTATCTTTTTTGATTGGTTTATTTTGCTTAGCATTATAGTCTCTAGTTCTATCCACATTGTTGCAAATGGCAAGACTTCATTCCTTTTTATGGCTGAGTAATATTCCACTGTGTGTGTGTGTGTGTGTGTGTGTGTGTGTGTGTGTGTGTGTGTGTATAATCTTTACCCATTCAACAGTAGATGGAAACTTGGGCTCTTTCCATAGTTTGGCTACCTTAGATCATGCTGCTATAAACATTATAGGTGCACGTATCCCTCTGAATTAGTATTTTTGTATTCTTTGGGTAAATACTTAGGAGTGCAATTGCTGAATCATAGGGTAGTCCTATTTTTAACTTTTTGAGGAAACTTCATACTGTTTTTCAGAGTGGCTACACCAGTTTTCATTCCCAAAAAGTGTAGGAGGTTTCCCCTTTCCCCACATCCTTGCCAACACCTGTTTCTGTGTTGTTGATTTTAGCCATTCTACAGGTGTGAGGTGATATCTTATTGTAGTTTTGATTTGTATTTCCCTGATGATGAGTGATGTTGAGCATTTTTTCATGTGTCTGTTGGCTATCTGTAGGTCTTCTTTGGAGAAATGTCTCTTGATATCCTCTGTCCATTTTTAAATTGGATTATTTTTTTTTTGGGTGTTGAGTTGCATACATTCTTTGTATGTTTTGGATACTAACCCTTTATCAGATATGTCATTTGCAAATATCTTCTCCCATTCTGTAGGTTGCCTTTCAGTTTTGTCGATTGTTTCCTTCACTGTGCAGAAGCTTTTTATTTTGATAAAGTCCCCATAGTTTCCTCTTGGTTTTGTTTCCCTTGCCTCAGCAGACATATCTAGAAAAATGTTGTTATGGCTGATGCCAGGCAAATTACTGCCTGTGCTCCCCTCTAGGTCTTTAATGGCTTCCTGTACCACATTTAGGTCTTTCATCAATTTTGAATTTATTTTTGTGTATGGTGTAAGAAAGTGGTCCAGTTTCATTCTTTTTCCTGCTGCTGTCCACTTTTCCAATACCATTTGTTGAAGAGACTGCCTTTTTCCCATTAGATATTCTTTCCTACTTTGTTGAAGATTAGTTGACCATACAGTTGTGGCTTCATTTTTTTAATATTCTGTTCTGTTGATTTCTATGTCTTTGTTTTGTGACAGTACCATACTGTTGTTTTTTTTTAAGTTTATTTATTTGTTTTGAGAAAGAGAGAGAAGGGGAGGGGGCAGAGAGAGAGGGAGAGAGAGAATCCCCAGCAGGCTCCACACTCAGGGTGGGGCCCGCAGCAGGGTTTGATCTCATGACCACAAGATCAGGACCTGAACCAGTATCAAGAGTCGGACATTTAACCAACTGAGCCACCCAGGCGCCCCAGTACCATTCTGTATTGATGACTACAACTTTGTACTATAGCTTGAAGTCTGGGATTGTGATGCCTCCAGCTTTGCTTTTGTTCTTCAAGATTGCTTTGGCTATTTGGCTATTTTGTGTTCCATACAAATTTTAGCATTGTTTCTCCTAGCTCTGTGAAAAATGCTATTGGTATTTTGGCAGGGATTGCATTAAGTGTATAGATGTTTTTGGATATTATAGACATTTTAACAATATTTGTTCTTCCAATCCATGAGCATGGAAGGTCTTTCCATTTCTTTGTGTCCTCTTCAATTTCTTTCATCAGTGTTTTATAGTTTTCAGAGTACAGGTTTTTCACCTCTTTGGTTAGGTTTATTCCTAGATATCTTAAAAAAATTTTTTTTACATTTATTTATTTTTGAAAGACAGAGAGACAGAATACAAGTGGGGGAGGGGCAGAGAGAGAAGGAGACACCGAATCTGAAGCAGGTTCCAGGCTCTGAGCTGTCAGCACAGAGCCCAACACGGGGCTCGAACCCACAAACTGTAAGATCATGACCTGAGCTGAAGTCGGACGCTCAATCCACTGAGCCACTCAGGCGTCCCTTATTTCTAGATATCTTAAGGTTTGGGGTAGGCAGATAAGAGCAAATACTAATGTAAATTAATGTTCCTCCCCTCTTTCTTACACAAAGACAGCATACTAGCTTTGATTTTTTTCACTTAACAATAGATCTTGTACATCTTCCCAGATCAGTACCTACAGAGGAACACAAGTTGTTTCCTTTTGCTGTCCCTGCTGAGTGGATAGAGCATTTTCTCACTGATTCCCATCTTCCACTGATGCTTGCTCCCAGAAATGTTTCCAGACTACCGGTGTGAAGGGATGGTAGACCTCCCTTGGCTTCAGGGAAAGCATTAGGCTGAGAAAACTTGTGTAGGGGAATTGTGCACCAGAGCTGCTCCAGAAATGCAAGCTGAACCGAGGGGATGTGGCTTAGGGCACAAAAAACACTACATAAACCCATACCAGGAAAGTGAATGGAAGATGTTTAATCTTTTAGAGAAGAACCTTTCCCCCAAGCCCCTCCCCATCCCACGTTGTTGGGGAGGAGAGTGGTTATTAGGTGACCTGTTGCCTTTGCACATGTGTTTAAGCCTCAAATGAATTTCCTGTCCTTAGCAGAATTCTCATTCCTGCCCTCAGTCATAGGACTCAGGCTCTCAAGCCTTTCTGGGGTTGCCGGGCAGATCTGCCTCTGTGCCATATAACAGCCCCCTTGGAACTTATTCTGGGCTGTGGATTCCTTTGTTATGTCACCTAGTAACACTTTCTTGTTCACTTTCCATCTTCTAGAATTTTGCTGAAATTTTCATCTCCCAATGGAGAAATGTCTATTCAGATTCTTTGCCCATATTTTAGGTGGGTTATTTGTCTCTTTATGTTTGGGTTGAAAATGTTCTTTATATATTCTGGATTCTAGTCTCTTATCCAACATATGATTTACAAATATTGTCTCCTATTAGGTGAATTGTCTTTTCACTTTCTTAGTGGTGTCCTTTGAAGCACATTTTTTAATTTTGGTAGAATCTTACTTTTTCTTTGGCTGCTTCTGCTTTTGGTTTCGTATTTCAGAAACAATTGCCCGATCCAAGGTTATGGTTTACACCTATGCTTTCTTCAAAGACTTTTATAGTCTTAGTGCTTAGATTTAGGCCTTTGACTAGTTTTTAGTTAATTTTTGTATATGATGTGAGAAAGGGTGCAAAATCACTCTTTTGCATATGGATATCCAGTTGTCCCAGCACTATTTGTTGAAAAACTATTATTTCCACTTGAATGGTCTTGGCATCTTTGTTGAAAATCAACTGACCATAAAGTGAGAGAGTTTATTTCTAAAAAAAATTTTTTTTTCAACGTTTATTTATTTTTGGGACAGAGAGAGACAGAGCATGAACGGGGGAGGGGCAGAGATAGAGGGAGACACAGAATCGGAAACAGGCTCCAGGCTCTGAGCCATCAGCCCAGAGCCCGACGCGGGGCTCGAACTCACGGACCGCGAGATCGTGACCTGGCTGAAGTCGGAGCTTAACCGACTGCACCACCCACGCGCCCCGAGAGTTTATTTCTAGATCTCAATTCTATTCCATTGTGTCTCTCCTTACCCCACTACCACACTGTCTTGATTAGTGTAACTTTGTAGTAAGTTTTGAAAGTCAGAAGCTTGAGTGCTCCAAATTTATTCTTCTTTTTCAAGATTGTTTTGAATTGTTTGGCTATTCTGAGATCTTTGAATTTATTAATTTTAGGGTCAGCTTGTCAATGTCTGTGAAGAAGTCAGCTATGATTAAAAATTGGCACTTTAACTTTTCTTAATATCAAAGTACTTGTAATATACCTCAGCAATGTTCATAAACAACATCTCAACATGAATATTGAGAATTATACACATATTTATTATTTATGTTCATTTGCTCAATAAAATTCCTTGAAGCTTCTGTTCAGAGGGTGGCAGTTGAAAATCATAGCAGAGGGGAGCCTGGGTGGTTCAGTTGGTTGAGCATCTGACTCTTGATTTTGGCTCAGGTCATGATCCCAAAGTCATGGGATGGAACCCTGCATCAGGCTCTGCACTGATGCTCCATCAAGCATGGAGCCTGCCTGAGACTCTCTCTCTCCCTCTGCCCTTCTCCCCTACTTGTGCTCTCTCTCTAAAATAAAAAAAAAAGAAAGAAAATCATAGTAGAACTTTCTAACTTTGTGAAAGTCTATATATTTTTATGTTATCCCTGTGAATCATAATAATATACACACCAGACTAACACAACATAGGATTCTTTTTATCTTTCCTATGTGATATTTTTGTTGCAGAGGATAAATGTTCACAAGATAGCAGACAGATTCCTCTTTTTTTGCTTAAACACAGAGTTCCAAATAAGACTGTTCAATGAAAATATTCTCTAAAGTCACTGTATTTCTCAACTACATTGAGATGAATCTTAAAATTCAATTCAAGAACTCTCACATGAGTACAGACTTCCTCTTTCCTGAAAGAGAATATCTGTGAATCACATCAAATCAAATGTAACACTTTGTAATTTATTATTATTATTTTATTTTATTTTTTAAAATTTACATTCAAGTTAGTTAGCATTAGTGCAACAATGATTTCGGGGGGTAGATTCCTTAATGCTCCTTACCCATTTAGCCCATCCCCCTTCCCACAACCCCTCCAGTAACCCTCAGTTTGTTCTCCATATTTATGAGTCTCTTCTGTTTTGTCCCCCTCCCTGATTTTATATTATTTTTGCTTCCCTTCCCTTGTGTTCATCTGTTGTGTGTCTTAAAGTCCTCATATGAGTGAAGTCATATGATATTTGTCTTTCCCTAATTTTGCTTAGCATAATACCCTCTAGTTCCATCCATGTAGTTGCAAATGGCAAGATTTCATTCTTTTTGATTGCCAGGTAATACTCCATTGTATATATACACCACATCTTCGTTATCCATTTGTCTGTCGATGGACATTTGGGCTCTTTCCATACTTTGGCTATTGTTGATAGTGCTGCTATAAACATTGGGGTGCATATGCCCCTTCAAAACAGCATACCTGTATCCCTTGGGTAAATACCTAGTAGTGCAATTGCTGGCTCATAGAGTAGTTCTATTTTTAATTTTTTGAGGAACCTCCATACTGTTTTCCAGAGTGGCTGTACCAGCTTGCATTCCCACCAGCAATGCAAGAGATCCTCTTTCTCCGTATCCTCACCAACATCTGTCGTTGCCTGAGTTGTTAATGTTAGCCATTCTGACAGGTGGAAGGTGGTATCTCATGGTGGTTTTGATTTGTATTTCCCTGAGGATGAGGGATGCTGAGCATTTTTTCATGTGTTGGTTGGCCATCTGGATGTCTTCTTTGGAGAAGTGTCTATTCATGTCTTTTGCCCATTTCTTCACTGGATTATTTGTTTTTTGGGTGTTGAGTTTGATAAGTTCTTTATAGATTTTGGACACTCACCCTTTATCTGATATGTCATTTGCAAGTATCTTCTCCCATCTATTGGTTGCCTTTTAGTTTTGCTGATTGTTTCCTTTGCTGTGAAAAAGCTTTTTATTTTGATGAGGTCCCAATAGTTCACTTTTGCTTTTGTTTTCCTTGCCTCTGGAGATGTGTTGAGTAAAAATTTGCCGTGGCCAACTTCTGATGGAGAATGGCACTACTGAGTAACTTCTGTGGGTTCAGCCCATCTCTTCCTTGTGAAACTTCTTCAGTGATTTATACTAATCAACTTTGATCTGACCCAGATAAAGTGTTTAATTGTTGACCCATGGCTTTCTTCCCTTACTGCTCACCCTGTTATTGCCCAAGACTCCTGTGTTGCCACATCCAATGATCCACTTTCCTCTCACGTAACCTTTAGACACTGTTGCCTGCTCTCTGCCTTGTTAACTTTGTTCTGTGAATTCTTTCAAGATATTATACCACCCTGGATCTCCCACTTCTAAACATATGGTCTCTCTTTTCTCCAGAATTCTCTCCTGTCTCCCCACCACACCCAAAAGATATGTCTCAGCCACCCCCGTCTTGCTCATGGCTTTCATAATCATTCCTATCCTGATATCTTCTTCTCATCTAGTCTTGTTCCCCCTCTTGCCTACTGGGCCTATCTAGTTGGATGTCATATCATTTCAAATAAAGTATGTCTGGATATGGACTTACTTTATTCTCCAAATCAACTTCCTTTCAACTTCATTTCTTAGTGGTAACAACCATTTCCCAAGGTCAGTTCCATGCCCTTTCATTCCTTATATCTAATCAGTTGCCGTGAAGTTCTGTAGGTATTTTCTGGAAGAATTCTCAAACCAATTGATTCATCTCCATTTCTCTTCTTTCTACAACTTGTTCAATTACTTATGTAACATCTTCATGAAGTCAAGAGAAATCTAGTAAGAGCTTTAATCTGCAAGGCAAGTACACACCTGGAAAGCAAGTTAGGACCTAAAGCCTGGGCCAGATAAAAATAAGCCATTGATCAAGATTGAGGGCTATTTTCAGATGGTATCAGGAAGGACTGATATAGCCATTACCTCAATATTGTATTGCTATAACTCCTTAACATGTCTCCTGGATACTGTATGCGACTAATGTATTTTGCTCTTAGCCACTTCTATACTTTTATTTATTTGGTTAGTCCGGGTTGGTGGTAATAGCTTAGTATTATCTCACTTAAAATTTACTGACTTTGTCAGAAAAGCTTCAGTACCATGGTTAAACCAAGAATGGTCAAATACAGGGAACTTTCCAAACGCTCGCTAAAAAGTGGAGGAGCGGCGGCTGCCCGAGCTGCGCCCAGAAACGCGCTCCTTCCTGCTCCCCCCCACCGGCCTTGGCCCCCTCACCGGCTGTAGAAAATGGTGAAAGAAACTACTTACTATGATGTTTTGAGGGTCAAACCCAATGCCACCCAGGAAGAATTGAAAAAGGCTTACAGGAAATTGGCTTTGAATTACCACCCTGACAAGAATCCAAATGAAGGAGAGAAGTTCAAACAGATTTCTCAAGCTTATGAAGTGCTCTCTGATGCGAAGAAAAGGGAATTATATGACAAAGGAGGAGAACAGGCAATTAAAGAAGGTGGAGCAGGTGGTGGTTTTGGCTCCCCCATGGACATCTTTGATATGTTTTTTGGAGGAGGAGGAAGGATGCAGAGAGAGAGGAGAGGTAAAAATGTTGTGCATCAGCTCTCTGTAACCTTAGAAGATTTATATAATGGTGCAACAAGAAAACTAGCTCTGCAAAAGAATGTGATTTGTGACAAATGTGAAGGCCGAGGTGGTAAGAAAGGAGCGGTAGAATGTTGTCCCAATTGCCAAGGTACTGGAATGCAAATAAGAATTCATCAGATAGGACCTGGAATGGTTCAACAAATTCAGTCTGTGTGCATGGAGTGCCAGGGCCATGGGAAACGGATCAGTCCTAAAGATAGATGTACAAGCTACAAGGGAAGGAAGATAGTTCGAGGAAAGAAGATTCTAGAAGTTCATATTGACAAAGGCATGAAAGATGGCCAGAAGATAACATTCCATGGTGAAGGAGACCTAGAACCTGGACTGGAACCAGAAGATATTATCAGTATTTTAGATCAGAAGGACCATGCTGTTTTTACTAGGCGAGGAGGGGATCTTTTCATGTGTATGGACGTACAGCTGGTTGAAGCACTGTGCAGCTTTCAAAAGCCAGTATCTACTCTAAACAACAGAACCATTGTCATTACCTCTCGTCCAGGTCAGATTGTCAAGCATGGAGATATCAAGTGTGTGCTGAATGAAGGCATGCCAATTTATCATAGACCATACGAAAAGGGTTGCCCAATCATTGAATTTAAGGTAAACTTCCCTGAGAATGGCTTTCTCTCTCCTGATAAACTGTCTTTGCTGGAAAAACTCCTACCTGAGAGGAAGGAAGTAGAAGAGATTGATGAAATGGGCCAGGTAGAGCTGGTGGACTTTGATCCAAATCAGGAAAGAAGGCGCCATTACAATGGAGAAGCGTATGAGGATGATGAACATCACCCTAGGGGAGGTGTTCAGTGTCAGACCTCTTAATGGGGTCAGTGAAGAACACTGCTGGTATTTTATATGCAGTAGTGAACGAATGAAGGACTATAATCATAGCTCACTACTTGCTATTATTGTTTTTGTTTTAATATTCAACTATAGTAGTGTTTTAAAAGTTAAATGAAGAATAAAAAATATAAAAGCTCAAAAAAAAAAAAAAAAAAAAGAATGGTCAAGTACATACCTAAGTTGGTTTCCATGAAAACCAAAAGATGAGCAAAGAGGTATAATCCTTAACTTAAGATATTGTTCACTAGGTCAATAGAATAGTGTCAGGAACTGGAATTGAAGTAGAGCTTTCCAGAACCAGGGGAGACACAAACCAAAAAAATAATGGGCAAAAGTTTTTCTAAGCTTCCTGAGCTTCTCTGCCACCTGAAGAACAAAAATAATTTAAACCTTCACAATGAGCCTTATCTGAACTCTAGTCTTTGACTGCCAACAAGGCTGAGTGTCTCTTTCAGAAGAGTAGCTAACACTTATACAATACTTTCTTTTATATATATATGTATACACATATATATACATATATTTACATTTTTAATTTTTATTTATTTTTGAGAGAGAGAGAGAGCAGGGGAAGGGCAGAGAGAGGGAGACACAGAATCCAAAGCAGGTGCCAGGCTCTGAGTTGTTAGCACAGAGCCTGATGTGGGGCTCAGACCCATGAACTGTGAGATCACGAATGACCTGAGCTGAAGTCAGATGTTTAACCAACTGAGCCACCCAAGTGCCCCTATATAATACTTTCCATGGGCTAGTGTATTAACCATATTTTTAATATTTTATGGTGTTTGACAAGTTGTGGGGATTGACTCGCTGAGGAGAGACTGCCCCTCCCAGGGTTAGCTAATTCCCAGAGATAATAAACAATTTACCTGAAATATTACTCAGCCATAAAAATAAAAATCTTGCCATTTGTGACAACATGGATGAACTTAGAGGGTATTATGCTGAGTGAAATAAATAAGACAGAGAAAGACAAATACTGTGACTTCACTAACATGTACAATCCAAAAACAAAACAAATGAACAACAACAAAAGTCAGAAACAGACTCATATAGAAAATAAACTGATGGTTGCTACATAGAGGGATGGTCAAAATAAGTTAGGAGGTTAAGAAGTACAGTCTTCCATTTATAAAATTAAGTCACAGGGATACAGTGTACAACATAGGGAATATAGGCAATAATACTGTAGTAATCTTGTATGGTGACAGATGATGACTACTTATTGTGGTGACCATTTTGTAATGTATACAAATATCAAATCTGTGTATATATTTCATAATGTATGTAAATATCAACTATGTTGTACACCTGAAACTAAAACAATATTGTATGTCAATGATTCTTCAGTAAAAATTTAAATTAAAAAATGAGCAACAAACCTGAAAGCATGTTTTGCATATATAAACCAACTAATCCCAAGTCCATACCCCCTGTCACCAACTTTATTTAACGCCCCCCCCCCCCCCCCCACGCGACGGACCCCCCGCCCTAAATCATCCAGGACTAAGTACCAGACAACTGAGACAGCTCATCAAAATTATTCAGACTAGCCAACCCTAATCAGTTTCCCTTGCCCTGCCTTGCCTTTCCTACGGAAAACCATAAAGGCTCTGGGCCAGGCTTCCCCTTCACTACTTTCTGCCTCCTAATCAACACTGATGCTTCCCCAGGTGGCCCTGCATGGTATGTTGTGCCTTCTCCTCTGGGAAAACACAAGTAATAAAAGCCCTTCAGTAGCACTAGTCTTCCCGTGTTTTTACTTAGTCATCTCCATAAATTAAAATTCCATGAGTGTAACAGAAATCGGAGCCATTCTAAGTATTTTGCATAAGTAAACTCACTTAGTCTTCACAAAAATTCTATAAGGTATATATCACTATTATCCCCATTCTAACAAGGAGAGCAGTAGTAACTTGTTTACAATTCTATGAGTGAGTGACAGAGCTGAGACACCAACCCAGGCAGCTTGGTGTCAGCATTATATCGTGGAAGTCCGGGTGTTCCACGTACTCAAGACACAAATCTCTGGCTTTCTCTTCACCAGCATAGACCTCCTACAAGACCTGCCCTCTTTGTTTGACAACTTGCCTTGAATTAGTTATCAGAATGAGGAGCAGACACATCTGGGGCCTGAAAAGCATCACTGTTCTGATCCGAGATGACTGGCTTGGGGTGAATAGAGAAAAAAACAACTAGTTAAAGTTGTGTAAAACTCAGATGCTACCAGAATGACAATCCATGCTCTTTGTCTCTTGGATCTATTTTTTGTGGTAAGAATACAACACAGTCCCTTCAGCAATTCTAGCAATGAACCAAATGTTTATGTGCAGCAAACTACAAGTCTTCCAGTGTTTTCAGGGCATAAAATACAAAATGGCACCAGTAGATGAGACTAGAGAGATCCACAGGAACCAGGCCTGGAATGTCTCACATGATTTACAAAAATGCAGGTAGGTGATGGGAAGCCAATATTTCTCCTTCCTTCATGCTTGAGAAATGGGACCCTCTGACAGATCCTCCAGAGGCTACTACATAAATGGTCTCTTAGGTTATGTGAAATATAGAGTAAAGCTTCTATTAATGGCACTATTAAAACCTAACATGAACATTTGACTTTCTTTTCAATTACTGTGTTGGGCCAATTCCCCGAAATAAAATTGAGTCAAAAAATACCGTTGTTGGGGCACCTGGGTGGCTCAGCTGGTTGAGCATCCAACTTTGGCTCAGGTCATTATCTCGTGGTTCGTGAGTTCAAGCTCCACATGGGGTTTACTGCTGTTACCCTGTCAGCACAAAGCCTGCTTTGGATCCTCTGTCCCCTTCTCTCTGCCCCTCCCCTACTCATCCTTGCTCTCTCTCTCTTTCAAAAAACAAATAAAAACATTAAAAAAAAACCGAACACGTTGTTCTTTCAAACTCCAGATTGCTTTCACTAACTTACATAGCCTCAAGCATCGTATATATTATACAAAGACTTGCCAGCATTCAGTTTTATCCTGTAAATTTATGCTACGTCATCCCACACTCTTCAGAAATCATTATTTCATTCTCTTTTCTCTTCGCATTTCCATCATTCTTTTCCCTTTTCTTGCCCTCAACCAATAATCTTATTTCTTTTAAAGGAAATCAGGTATGTGCCCACCACTAATCTACCAGCCCTCCAGCATCTGTACCTGTTTATTCTGTTGACCCTCAGATTATAATGGGTGGAATTGGCATGCTCTTAACTAAGGACAAACCTTCACTTGTTTATTGATCTTCTCCTTTTTACTCAGGACTTGGCTCTTCCTCTCTCTTCTGAATGCCTCATAAGTTCAGTGACTGGCAGCTCTCCTGAGCTTCAGGCTTATATTCATATATCTGATTTCTCAATTTCTCTACTTGGATGTGTATCAGGTGATCTTAAATGTAGTATATCCAGAACAGAACTCTTGATTTCCTTCATCCCCTAAATCAGTTCCTCCAGTCTTCCTTCTCTTAGTTAACGTCACGATCATTCCCTCAGTTGTTTAGACCCCAACCAGGAGTCATTTTTGATTCTTTTCTTTCTCCCACACCCTCCATCCAATCTATCTGCAAGTTCTGCTGCCTCTAACATCAAAATATATCCCAAGTCCGGTAATTTCACCTCTTCCAACACCATCATCTTTATATAATCCAGTAGTTTTAATATATTCATAAGATGTGTTCAACTATCACCACTCTCTTTTCCAGAATATTTTAATCACTCCTAAGAGAAACCCTAAATCCATTAGTAGCCATTGCATATTCACCTCTCGCCCTCATACTCTGGCAACTACTTATCTACTTTCTGTCTCTATAGATTTGCCTACTCTGCACATTTCATATAAATGAAATCATATAATGTGTGGCCTTTTGTGACTGGCTTATTTCACTTAGCATAACATTTTCAAGGGTCAACCATGTGGTAGCAAGTATTGGTACCCCCATTTATTTTTCATGGCTGAATAATATTCCATTGTGCAGCTATATACCACACTTTACTAATCTATGCATCAGTTAATGGGTGTTTGAGTTGTTCCTACTTTATAGCTATTACTAAGAATGCTTTGAGAAAAATTCTTTCCTAGCTGGGTCATATTGTAACTCTGTGTTTAACCTTTGAAGAACTGCCAAACTCTTTTCCAGAACGGCTGTGCCATTTTACATTCTGACCAGCAATGCATGAGTGTTCCAATTTCTGCATATCCTTGCCAACACTTGTTAATGTTTTATTTTTAAAATTATAGCCATCCTATAATGAGTGTGAGTGGGTACCAATTTGGTTTTGGTTTGAATTTCCTTAATGGTTGATGATGTTAAGCATGTTTTCATGTGCCCATTGACAATGTATATGTCGTCTTTTGAAAAATGTCTATTAAAATTCTTTGTCCATTTAAAAAATCAAGTTGTCTGTTGATGGCTGAGTTGTGAGAGTTTTTATATATTCTAGATACTAAATCCTTATCAAATATATGAAGTGAAAATATTTTCTTCCATTATCTGGGTTGTCTTTTCACTTTTTTGATAGCGTCCTTTGAAGTCCAAAACTTGTACACATTAATCAAGTCCAATTTATTTTTTCTTGGGTTTGTATGCTTTTGGTGTTATAGCTGAGAAACTGTTGCCTAGTCCAAGGTCATGAAGATTTATACCTATGTTTTCTTCTAAGAGTTTTATACTTCCAGTAATTAGATTTAGGTTTTCAATCCATTTACAGTTAATTTTGTATATGGTATGAGGTAGAGGTCCAAATTTATCCTTTTGTATGTGGATATCCAGTTGTCCAAATAATTCTTTATTGCAGAGGCTGTCCTGTGCATTGTAGGATGTTTAGCACATTCCTGGTTTCTACCCCTTAGATGCCAGTAGCACCCCCTCAAACTTATGACAGCCAAAAATGTCTCCAGAAATTGTCATGTCTCCTAGTAGGCAAAAGCAACCCTGATTGAGAACCACTGATGTATGTAACTGGAATTATCTTGAAATGAAGTGTGCAACCTCTGAGCTTTACTGTTTTGCTTTAAAAAAATTTTTTTTTAAGTTTATTTACTTATTTAGAGAGAGAGAGAGAGAGAGAGAGCATACAAATGGGCGAGGACAGAGAGAGAGAGAGAGGGAGAGAGAATTCCAAGCAGCCTCCACGCTGTCAGCACAGAGCCCAGTGCAGGGCTCCAACTCATGAACTGTGAGATCATGTCCTAAGCTGAAATCAAGAGTCAGACGCTTAACTGACTGAGACACACAGGCACCCTGTGGAATATTTTCTTTTTTAAAGTAAAGTTATTGTAAAAAATATTCAGGTATACACAAAGAAGTAAAGAAGAGTATAAAAGACCCCCATATACTCATCACCCAGTTTCAACAACCTCTATTATAGATCCTGCTCTTCCAGTGGCCTGATTGTTTGACTTTCCCTGGCCTCCCAAAGCACATGGAGACTTCGCACAAAGCACATCATGACTTTGTCAGTCATGATGAAACTGGAATTTAATACAAGAATTAATTAGGCAGGTGATGGAAGCACTGAGAGGCCAGGTAAGGTATGAGTTAACCCAGAGATTGCCAATGACAGGCATCTGCTACCATGTTTAGGGCCACATGACAAAGGAAGGAAGTGGTGTTACAAGAGCCTAGAACACTGCTCAGAGGGATCTGGAACCATAGAAAGAGAACCTGTCCATTAAGAACTAGAACCAGAGACATTGAACACGGTAAGACATGGAGAATTACCCAAGAGTCTTTCTACGCACCTTCTCAATTCCTATTTTCTCTTAATTCTTCCCTTTTGCTCAACCTACCTGGAAGCCAGTTGGTAAAAGAAAATAGGTCATGTAGCTCCCTACAAGAGAGAATAAAAGAATGAATATCAGAGTAAAAAGCAAAATTATGCATCATTTGAAGTAAATTGGGATAAACTGAGCCCATTTCTTAGCCTGAAAGAGTGTAACTTACAAATTTATTATCCTGGTGTTCTCTTATCACAGATAGTAAATATTTTGTTGGCTATTGTGCGCATCAACTGGAGGCAAAAGATTTGACCACACTTTAGAAAATATAAACTGACGTGGGGTGACTCAGCAGTAGATAGCCCAGGAACATAAGTATCAGTTGCTCTTTTGAGGCTAGGTGCAGGGAGCAAATCAAGATGTCATTTAGTGATTTAATTACTAACCTCCATTCTATATCCCTTCTTATCTCCACCTTAGAAGATTATTATCAGAATTGTTAAAAACTTCCGGGGTTTGGCATAGACGGAAGGATCTAAATGCGTCTGGAAAGTCATCGTCTATCGGTGGCCTCTCAGACTTGGATATTGCTTTTGAACCTGAAAGTCTCATCTTTGTGAAAACCTGAACCCCTGGAGTCAGTTTGCTAAATTAAGGATATGTGAGAGTAGCTCATTGGGTCATTTTATCACCACACTCAGGACCGATAGTCTTGGAAAAACTGTTGCTTACAGTGTTTCATTTCAAAAAGCACAGGGCTTTCCTAGTTGGGTTGCTTATAAATCTTATAAACTCCTACAAAAATCCCTATCTATACTGTTCCAAAAGGAAAGAGTCTCTGACTTTAGGTAGAGATGTTACCTTTCATGTCTTCATACATTAACCAACATTTTGTGAGCACCTACTTCATGCTAGGCCTTGAGAAGAATATAGTAAACAAGACCAACACAGTGTTTTGTTTTGCTTTGTTTTACTTTGTGCTGCTTATAGGAATTTAGACCCTGAGAATACAGCCATAATCCCAGGGGAAGAGACTCCTTCATGACCAACTCTCAGGATTCTGTGAACTTTTTGCTGAATATAACCAAACATAAATAGGAAACATGCTCAGTGGGTTAGGATCAGCTGCCTGGAATGGGGTCCATGACAATTTCTCCCTGGGCTTTCTAGTAGTATCTACCCTTCTTCAACATACTTAATAGATACCTGGAGGAAATATGGACAAATGCTCAAGTGATTTTTCTGAGTGGTTTTTCATGAGAAATGTCAATAGATGCAACCTTCATGGACAAAAGTTCTTTGGGGTCCTTAACAATTTTTAAGAGTATAATAGGATCCTAAGACCAAAAAATTTGAGAACTGCTACTCTAAGGATCATATCTAGAAATAACATGGAATGGTTGGGTCATAGATTATGCATTATATTCAACTTTTGTAGATAATAGCAGGTTGTTTTCCTAGTAGGTATACCAATTTATAATCTCATCAGTAATGGAGTGCTCTAGTTAAAGGTCTTGGCACTTTCTGTGATTCCTGATTTTTATTTGATTTGTAAAGGACTCCACACTATTGTAAAGGTAACTTAGATTTTTGGAAGGGAGTGAGGATGTAGTAGTCCAGGCTCTACCATTTAATAGCAGGGTGGTGTTCGACAAATGATTTAACCTCACTTTCTCCATAAGATTGTTTTTATGATCACATGAAATAAGGCACTTTAAGTAATAGAACTGGGCTTAGTACATAGTAGATACTGTGCGTGTTTGTGCTTAATAAATGTTGGGTATCATCGTAGTCGTTGTCATTATTTTTATGGCAATATGTAGGTACATTCTGAAAATGTGTGATCAGAACTGAGATTGTAGGTATGCTGATGAAATCAGTATTCCATTTAGGCTTCAATTTACTTTTGGTGAGGCTGGGGGTGCAAAGGGAGTCTAAGAACATGGAATATATGAATGTATAGAAATTGAAAAATCAGACCTCCTGGGGTGGAGAAATGGGAGTTTGGGTTTTCTTTTTTTATTTAAGAAAATGAAAGCCCGCATGGTGTTTTCATCCAGTTGAGTAATTTCCTTAGTCTAGATCCAGAAAGGACTCATTTAGGTTCCACATGACTCAGGAAGAAAAAGAAACTGATAAATTAGTAAAGAGCTGTCATATATTGAGTGCTTAACACGTGCTAGACACTATTCTAAGAGTCTTTTACTTTTTTTCCATTTCACTGTAAAACAATTTTATATATTAGGTATCTTTCTTTCTTCTTTTATTTTTATTTTTTGAGAGTGAGAGCACAAGCAGGGAGGGGCAAAGGGAGAGGGAGAGATAATCTTAAGCAGTCTCCATGCTCTGTGTGGAGCCCCACACAGGGTTTGATCTCGCAACTCTGAGATCATGACCTGAGCTGAAACCAAGAGTTGGATGCTTAACCAACAGAGCCACCCAGGCACCCCATTATGTATTATTCTTAACCCATTTCACTGAGACATAGATAAATTGAGTAACTTTTCCAAGCCCACATATTTGTTAAGGTGTGGAGCTCAGCTTTAAGCCAAGGCAATCTGACCCCAGAGCCCTCATCTTAATTACTCCAATGCTCATTTGAATACGTGATTCTCAAAAACACATAGGTTGAGTGGATAGGAGAGACTAGTATGTATTTTAGTTAAGTCAACGAGCCTGTGAGATAAAAATGATGGAAATTATTTAGCTGGTGACTCAAGAGTAGCTTTCCTGAGATGATGATGGGAAAACATGGACATAAACGAAGGCAGGTGTATGTTACTAGGCACAGGATAAAGAGTAAAGACGTACTTGGGAAAAATGAATCTCTCTGGACATTATGTTCCAAGTCTTTTGGCAACTCTTCATCCCCCTGAGGATTTCACATTATAGAGTTGATCTCTCACTCCTTCCTCTTTTGATCTCATTAGTAATTTTCCTTTTACAATGCCTTTCTTGGCAACCCAGTGAGGTAAGTATGTATTCTTATTCTCTTTTTTCAAATTAGTTAAGTGGTTTGCCTAATGGTCACACTAGAAAGTGGACAGAGTCAAATTAGCCAAGGTTATTGTCTCCAATTCAGTACTCTTTACATTCTGTCACAACTGGCATTCTAGAATACCTCCCTCTTTTTTATGCCACTGCTCCTTTTGCTTTTTTTAAAAAAAAAAATTTTTTTTTAACGTTTATTTACTTTTGAGACAGAGAGAGACAGAGCATGAATGGGGGAGGGTCAGAGAGAGAGAGGGAGACACAGAATCTGAAACAGGCTCCAGGCTCTGAGCCGTCAGCACAGAGCCCGACGCGGGGCTCGAACTCACCAACTGTGAGATCATGACCTGAGCCGAAGTCGGACGCTTAACCGACTGAGACACCCAGGCGCCCCTCCTTTTGCTTTTTAACTTGTCTTTTTCTTTCCCCTCATAGTCTATTGCATTGAATTATTACATGCAGCAACAACAGGCCGTGTTCTGTATCCATGTCTGTCTTTTTAAGAGATCTTGATGATCTAATTCAAGTGTTTCTTGAAAGATTATTTGGATGTATGTTTCCTTACAGATGAATTCTCAGGCTTTAGACGTCTGAAAAAGCTTTTTTAATGGTTTCTTTGTATGGTTAAAGAATTGATTCAAGGCATTGAAAAAAATATATCATTTAAGACTCACGTGACTTTCATTTTGGCAGAAGAAAATCAAAAAGTAGTCGAACATGTTTTCTCTGCCTTCTCCTGTTCTCCCCTAAACTTAGGAAGACAAGGATACAAATCAAAGCTTTCTTTCAACCAAGTTGATGAAATTTGAAGTGTGGTTCGTGAGCAAACGGCTAAGAAAGAATTCTTGAGACGTCTTTGGTACAAAAAGGTGATTTTATTAAAGCACGGGGACAGGACCCGTGGGCAGAAAGAGCTGCACTGACGTTGTAAGGAGCAATTGATTATACACTTTTAGGGGTAGAGATAAAGTTAGTTGTTAAGGAGTTTCTGGATGCTGAAAGCACGGTCTCACAGGACCCTAAAGATTTAGCTATTGTCAAGATAAGGTTGCTTCTAGTTTTTAAAGAAGTGTAAACATTAAGGCATTAAGGCAGCCACAAATGTCTTGGGGAGTGTTACACACCAGGTCTCTGACATCTATCAATGGGCTGCAGTCTGTAAAGGAGTTTAAACTGCATTTTCTTGCCTTTGTTTCCCTCATCAAAGTCATATTAATGAGTTCAATATATATTTATTCACAGGTAAAATATATTCACTATTGGAACCTTGAATTTTGAATCTACTTTTTTTCTTGTTTTGTTATTTATATCATCCCTCCATGGGAAAAAATATTTTAGAAAAGGTTAAAATCCTTTTTTATTGCCTTCAACAATCTAGATCTGTCCCCTTCTACCATAGGTAGCCACTGATATCACTTTTGTTTTTGTCTTTCCAAACTTTCTTCTCTGCATTTATCTACATACATACATTTCCATGGAAAACAAAGTTATTCTGTAGTTAGTTTGGTAAGATTTTGTAGATTTTACATAAATGAGGCATGTTCTGAAATTTGCTTTTTTTTCATTCAACATTCTGTCTTAGGGACCTTTCCATATTAACATTATTTGTTTTAATGATTATATGGTATTTTGTGGTATGACTTTACCACATTTTATTTCTCCCTACTCATTGGCTTATTTTTTCATTTAAAACAATGCTGCAACAAATATCTTTGTACATGCTTCCTCATGCACCTGTACAGCTATTTCTTTGAGGTAAATATAGAGAGGTAGCATCGCTAAGTCACAGAGTGGGTATGTTTTAAAATTCCAACACTTTATTGTCAAATTGCCTTCCAAAAGGACTGCAATTTAAACTATTAGCAGTGCATGAGATCTCTTTTTCCAATCCTTAACCACCCTTGATATTTTCAAGCTCTTTCAATTTTGAAAATCTATTGAGTGAAAAAGCTATCTCATTGTTATACTTTGCATTGTTTTGTTTGTTTTCTAGTGAGGCTCAGTGTCTTCTCCTATCTTTATGGCTGTTTTTCTTTTGTGAGTTGTCTGTTTATATCATTTATGCTTTTACTATACCAGTGGTCTTTTTCTCACTACCAATGTCACTTTTGGTGAAAATAAGTTTTGCATGTTGATGAAGCCAATTTGTGACTTTTGATTTAAAAAAATGTTTTTTAAGTTTATTTATTTATTTTGAGGGGGGTGAGGAACAGAGAAAGAGGGAGAGAGAGAATCCCAGGCAGGCTCCGTGCTGTCAGTGCAGAGCCTGACGCAGGGCTCGGACCTACAAACCTAGAGGTCATGACCTGAACCGAAATCAAGAGTCAGACGCTTAACTGACTGAGCCACCCAGCACCCTAATATATGGCCTTTTTTGTCTGTCTTCTTTCACTTAACAGAATGTTTTCATGGGTTGTAGTATGTGTCAGTACTTCATTTCTTTTTCTTGCCAAACAATATTTTATTATATGAGTATATCACATTTCATTTATTCATTCATAAGTCATGGGCATTTGGGTTGTTTTCATTTTTTGGCTACTATGAATAATGCTGCTATGAACATTTCTGTACAATTTTTTGTGTCATCAACTGTTTTCAATTTTCTTGTGTATATACTGGAAGTAGCTGAGTCTTTATGGTAAGTCTATCTTTAGCATTTCAAGGAACTGCTAAACTGTTTTCCAAAACAGCTATACCATTTTACATTCCCACCAGCAACTTGTGAGCATTCCAAATGTTCTACCCCTTGTCAACACTCGTTATTTTCCTATTTTAAAATTATAACCCCCTTAGTGGATATGAAGTGGTATCTCATTGTGGTTCTGAATTCCATTTCCCTCCTGATCAATGTTGAACAACTTTTTGTGCACTCATTCACCATGTGTGTCTTCTTTGGAGATATATCAATTCAAATCTTTTGCCCACTTTTATTTTTATTTTTATCAACAATTAAGATTTTATTTTAATAAATTATAGGTCATCTCATTTATCAGAATAACAGTGAAACTATAGATAAATACTTCATGGTATGGCAAGACGTTCACCGGTTAGAGAAAAATTGGGTTACAAAGTAATATATAATGTATTATTCTATACATAATGTTATGGACTGAACCGTATCCCTTCTACCCCCAAATTTATATATTGAAGCCCTAATCTCCAATGTGACTAAATTTTTTATTTTTAAAATTTACATCCAAATTAGTTAGCATATAGTGCAACAATGATTTCAGGGGTAGATTCCTTAATGCTCCTTACCCATTTAGCCCATCCCCCTTCCCACAACCCCTCCAGTAACCCTCAGTTTGTTCTCCATGTTTATGAGTCTCTTCTGTTTTGTCCCCCTCCCTGTTTTTATATTATTTTTGCTTCCCTTCCCTTGTGTTCATCTGTTGTGTGTCTTAAAGTCCTCATATGAGTGAAGTCATATGATATTTGTCTTTCTCTGACTAATTTCGCTTAGCATAATACCCTCCAGTTCCATCCACGTAGTTGCAAATGGCAAGATTTCATTCTTTTGATTGCCAAGTAATACTCCATTGTATATATATGTATACCACATCTTCTTTATACATTCATCCATCGATGGATAGTTGGGCTCTTTCCATACTTTGGTTATTGTTGATAGTGTTGCTATAAACACTGAGGTGCATGTGTCTCTTCAATACAGCATACTTGTATCCCTTGGATAAATACCCAGTAGTGCAATTGCTGGGTCATAGGGTAGTTCTATTTTTAATTTTTTGAGGAACCTCCATACTGTTTTCCAGAGTGGCTGTACCAGCTTGCATTCCCACCAGCAATGCAAGAGATCCTCTTTCTCCGTATCCTTGCCAACATCTGTCGTTGCCTGAGTTGTTAATGTTAGCCATTCTGACAGGTGGAAGGTGGTATCTCATGGTGGTTTTGATTTGTATTTCCCTGAGGATGAGGGATGTTGAGCATTTTTTCATGTGTTGGTTGGCCATCTGGATGTCTTCTTTGGAGAAGTGTCTATTCATGTCTTTTGCCCATTTCTTCACTGGATTATTTATTTTTTGGGTGTTGAGTTTGATAAGTTCTTTATAGATTTTGGACACTCACCCTTTATCTGATATGTTGTTTGCAAATATCTTCTCCCATCTATTGGTTGCCTTTTAGTTTTGCTGATTGTTTCCTTTGCTGTGCAGAAGTTTTTATTTTTATATAGTTTTACATAGTTATATATATTTTATTTTATTTTTATATAGTTTTCCCAGCACCACTTGCTGAAGAGACTGTCTTTATTCCATTGGATATTCTTTCCTGCTTTGTCAAAGATTAGTTGGCCATTTCCCCACTTTTAAATTAGGTTGTTTGTCTTTTGGTTGTTGAGGTGTAAGCTTTTTTTTTTTTTTTTAATTCTGGATACAGTATCCTTATCAGATATATGAGTTGCAAATATTTTCTCCCATTCTGTGGATTGTCTTTAAATTTCATGATAGTGTCCTTCAATGCACAAGAGTTCTTTATTTTAATGAAGTCTAACATTTATTTTTCTTTTCTATTTCTTACATACTTTTTGCTTGTGTTTTGATATCATATCTAAGACTACATTGCCAAATCCAAGAAATGGAATTTTCTTTTATGTTTTCCTCTAATAGTTATATATTTTAGCTCTTACATTTGAATGTTGATTTTTAAAAATTTTTGTATGATAGGTCCAACTTTATTCTTTTGCAAATATATAACCAGTTGTCCTAGAACCATTTGTTTAGAATACCATTCTTGTCCTATTGAATGGTGTTGGCACTTTTGTTAAAAATCATTTGACCATAAATGTGTGGGTTTCCTTCTGGACTCTCAATTCTGTTCCATAGATCTATATGTCTATCCTTTTGTCAGTTCCAGGCTGCTTTGATTCCTGTGGCTTTGTAGTAAGTTTTGAAGTTTAGAACTATAAATCTTCCAACTTTGTTCTTTTCCGGGATTGTATTGTCTCTTCTGGGGTCCCTTGCTATTCCATATGAGTTTTAGAATCATCTTTTCCATTTCTGCAAAATAGGCAGTTGAAATCTTGATATGAATGGCATTGATCTGTAAATTTGGGGTATATTGCCATCTTAACAATATTAAGTTTTCAATCCATGAACACAGGATGCTATCCATTTATTCAGGTTTCCTTTAATTTCTTTCAGTAGCTTTTTATCATTTTCAGCGTAGGAGTCTTGCACGTTCTCAGTTAAGTTTATTCCTAAGTATTTTATTATTTTTAATATTATGAATAGAATTGTTTTATTAATTTCATTTTCAGATTGTTCATTGCTGGAGCATAGAAATACAACAGATTTTTCTGTGTGATCTTGCATTTTACAACTTTGCTGAATTCATTAGCTTTAATAGTTTTTTAATAGATTCTTTAGTGTTTTCTATACATAAAATTATGTCACTTGTGAATAGAAATAGATTTACTTCTTCCTTTCCATTTTGGATAATTTTTATATATTTTTTTCTGTCAAACTTTCCTGCCTAGAATGTCTTATACAATGTCGAATAGAAGTGATAAACGCAGATATCCTTGTCTTGACCTAATTATAGGGAGAAGCCTTAAGTATAATACTAGCTGTGGTTTTTAAAATTTGTTTGTTTTTTAATTAAATGGTGTTGGGGGTGCCTGGGTGGCTCAGTTGGTTAAGTATCCTATTTCAGCTCAGGTCATGATCTCATAGTCCGTGAATTGGAGCCCCATGTTGGGCTCTGTGCTGACAGCTCAGAGCCTGGAGCTGGTTTCAGACTCTCCCTGTCTCTTTCTCTCTTCCCCACTCACACTCTATTTTTCTCTCAAAATTAAAAACATAAAAAAAATATTAAAGGGTGTTGGAATTTGTCAAATGATTTTTCTGCATTTATTGAGATAATCATGTGATCTTTTCCCCCTTTTTTTTTATAGTCATTTTTATTTTATTTTATTTTATTTTATTTTCAATATATGAAATTTATTGTCAAATTGGTTTCCATACAACACCCAGTGCTCATCCCAAAAGGTGCCCTCCTCAATACCCATCACCCACCCTCCCCTCCCTCCCACCCCCCATCAACCCTCAGTTTGTTCTCAGTTTTTAACAGTCTCTTATGCTTTGGCTCTCTCCCACTCTAACCTATTTTTTTTTTTTTTTCCTTCCCCTCCTCCATGGGTTTCTGTTAAGTTTCTCAGGATCCACATACGAGTGAAACCATATGGTATCTGTCTTTCTCTGTATGGCTTATTTCACTTAGCATCACACTCTCCAGTTCCATCCACATTGCTACAAAGGGCCATATTTCGTTCTTTCTCATTGCCACGTAGTACTCCATTGTGTATATAAACCACAATTTCTTTATGCATTCATCAGTTGATGGACATTTAGGCTCTTTCCACAATTTGGCTATTGTTGAGAGTGCTGCTATAAACATTGGGGTACAAGTGCCCCTATGCATCAGTACTCCTGTATCCCTTGGGTAAATTCTTAGCAGTGCTATTGCTGGGTCATAGGGTAGGTCTATTTTTAATTTTCTGAGGAACCTCCACACTGCTTTCCAGAGTGGCTGCACCAATTTGCATTCCCACCAACAGTGCAAGAGGGTTCCCGTTTCTCCACATCCTCTCCAGCATCGATAGTCTCCTGATTTGTTCATTTTGACCACTCTGACTGGCGTGAGGTGATATCTGAGTGTGGTTTTGATTTGTATTTCCCTGATGAGGAGCGACGTTGAGCATCTTTTCATGTGCCTGTTAGCCATCCGGATGTCTTCTTTAGAGAAGTGTCTATTCATGTTTTCTGCCCATTTCTTCACTGGGTTATTTGTTTTTTGGGTGTGGAGTTTGGTGAGCTCTTTATAGATTTTGGATACTAGCCCTTTGTCCGATATGTCATTTGCAAATATCTTTTCCCATTCCGTTGGTTGCCTTTAGTTTTGTTGGTTGTTTCCTTTGCTGTGCAGAAGCTTTTGATCTCCATAAGGTCCCAGTAATTCATTTTTGCTTTTAATTCCCTTGCCTTTGGGGATGTGTCGAGTAAGAGATTGCTACGGCTGAGGTCAGAGAGGTCTTTTCCTGCTTTCTCCTCTAGGGTATTGATGGTTTCCTGTCTCACATTCAGGTCCTTTATCCATTTTGAGTTTATTTTTGTGAATGGTGTGAGAAAGTGGTCTAGTTTCAACCTTCTGCATGTTGCTGTCCAGTTCTCCCAGCACCATTTGTTAAAGAGACTGTCTTTTTTCCATTGGATGTTCTTTCCTGCTTTGTCAAAGATGAGTTGGCCATACGTTTGTGGGTCTAGTTCTGGGTTTCTATTCCATTCCATTGGTCTATGTGTCTGTTTTTGTGCCAATACCGTGCTGTCTTGATGATTACAGCTTTGTAGTAGAGGCTAAAGTCTGGGATTGTGATGCCTCCTGCTTTGGTCTTCTTCAAAATTACTTTGGCTATTCGGGGCCTTTTGTGGTTCCTTATGAATTTTAGAATTGCTTGTTCTAGTTTCGAGAAGAATGCTGGTGCAATTTTGATTGGGATTGCATTGAATGTGTAGATAGCTTTGGGTAGTATTGACATTTTGACAATATTTATTCTTCCAATCCATGAGCAGGGAATGTCTTTCCATTTCTTTATACCTTCTTCAATTTCCTTCATAAGCTTTCTATAGTTTTCAGTATACAGATCTTTTACATCTTTGGTTAGATTTATTCCTAGTATTTTATGCTTCTTGGTGCAATTGTGAATAGGATCAGTTTCTTTATTTGTCTTTCTGTTGCTTCATTGTTAGTGTATAAGAATGCAACTGATTTCTGTACATTGATTTTGTATCCTGCAACTTTGCGGAATTCATGTATCAGTTCTAGCAGACTTTTGGAAGAGTCTATCGGATTTTCCATGTATAATATCATGTCATCTGCAAAAAGCGAAAGCTTGACTTCATCTTTGCCAATTTTGATGCCTTTGATTTCCTTTTGTTGTCTGATTGCTTCCAACACTATGTTAAACAACAGCGGTGAGAGTGGGCATCCCTGTCGTGTTCCTGATCTCAGGGAAAAAGCTCTCAGTTTTTCCCCATTGAGGATGATGTTAACTGTGGGCTTTTCATAAATGGCTTTGATGATGTTTAAGTATGTTCCTTCTATCCCGACTTTCTCAAGGGTTTTTATTAAGAAAGGGTGCTGGATTTTGTCAAAGGCCTTTTCTGCATCGATTGACATGATCATATGGTTCTTATCTTTTCTTTTATTAATGTGATGTATCACGTTGATTGATTTGTGAATGTTGAACCAGCCCTGCATCTCCAGGAATGAATCCCACTTGATCATGGTGAATAATTCTTTTTATATGCTGTTGAATTCGATTTGCTAGTATCTTATGGATAAAAAAACAAGACCCATCTATTTGCTGTCTACAAGAGACTCATTTTAGATCTGAGGACACCTTTAGATTGAGAGTGAGGGGTGGAGAACTATTTATCATGCTACTGGAAGCCAAAAGAAAGCTGGAGTAGCCATACTTATATCAGACAAACTAGACTTTAAATTAAAGGCTGTAACAAGAGATGAAGAAGGGCATTCTATAATAATTACAGGGTCTATTCACCAGGAAGAGCTAACAATTATAAATGTCTATGTGCCGAATACCAGAGCCTCCAAATATATAAAACAATTATTCATAAACATAAGCAACCTTATTGATAAGAATGTGGTAATTGCAGGGGACGTTAATACTCCACTTACAGAAATGGATAGATCATCTAGACACATGGTCAATAAAGAATCAAGGGCCCTGAATGACACATTGGATCAGATGGATTTGACAGATATATTTAGAACTCTGCATCCCAAAGCAACAGAATATACTTTCTTCTCGAGTGCACATGGAACATTCTCCAAGATAGACCATATACTGGGTCACAAAACAGCCCTTCATAAGTATACAAGAATTGAAATTATACCATGCATACTTTCAGACCACAATGCTATGAAGCTTGAAATCAACCACAGGAAAAAGTCTGGAAAACCTCCAAAAGCATGGAGGTTAAAGAACACCCTACTAAAGAATGAGTGGGTCAACCTGGCAATTAGAGAAGAAATTAAAAAATATATGGAAACAAACGAAAATGAAAATACAACAATCCAAATGCTTTGGGATGCAGCGAAGGCAGTCCTGAGAGGAAAATACATTGCAATCCAGGCCTATCTCAAGAAACAAGAAAAATCCCAAATACAAAACCTAACAGCACACCTAAAGGAAATAGAAGCAGAACAGCAAAGGCAGCCTAAACCCAGCAGAAGAAGAGAAATAATAAAGATCAGAGCAGAAATAAACAATATAGAATCTAAAAAAACTATACAGCAGATCAACGAAACCAAGAGTTGGTTTTTTGAAAAAATTAACAAAATTGACAAACCTCTAGCCAGGCTTCTCAAAAAGAAAAGGGAGATGACCCAAATAGATAAAATCATGAATGAAAATGGAATTATTACAACCAATCCCTCAGAGATACAAACAATTGTCAGGGAATACTATGAAAAATTATATGCCAACAAATTGGACAACCTGGAAGAAATGGACAAATTCCTAAACACCCACACTCTTCCAAAACTCAATCAGGAGGAAATAGAAAGCTTGTACAGACCCATAACCAGCGAAGAAATTGAATCGGTTATCAAAAATCTCCCAACAAATAAGAGTCCAGGACCAGATGGCTTCCCAGGGGAGTTCTACCAGACGTTTAAAGCAGAGATAATACCTATCCTTCTCAAGCTATTCCAAGAAATAGAAAGGGAAGGAAAACTTCCAGACTCATTCTATGAAGCCAGTATTACTTTGATTCCTAAACCAGACAGAGACCCAGTAAAAAAAGAGAACTACAGGCCAATATCCCTGATGAATATGGATGCAAAAATTCTTTTCCCCCTTTCATTCTCATAATATTGTGTGTTACACTCACCAATTTTCATAAATTGAAACACCCTTACATTGCTGAAATAAATCTCACTTAGTTATGGTGAATGATCCTTTTAACGTGTTGCTGGATTTGGTTTGCTAGTATTTTGTTGAGGAATTTTACGTCTGTATTCATAAGAGACATTGGTCTGTGTTTTCTTTTATTGTGATTTCTTTTTTTTATTTTATTTTTTTATTTTTTTTTAATTTTTTTTTCAACATTTATTTATTTTTGGGACAGAGAGAGACAGAGCATGAACGGGCGAGGGGCAGAGAGAGAGGGAGACACAGAATCGGAAACAGGCTCCAGGCTCTGAGCCATCAGCCCAGAGCCTGACGCGGGGCTCGAACTAACGGACCGCGAGATCGTGACCTGGCTGAAGTCGGACGCTTAACCGACTGCGCCACCCAGGCACCCCTTTTATTGTGATTTCTTTGTGTGGCTTTGCTATCAAGGTAATACCAGACTTGTGGAATGAGTTAGAAAGTTTTATCTCCTCTTCCATCTTGAGGGGAGAGTTTGAGAAAGATTGGTGTTAATTCTTCTTTAAATATTTAATAAAATTAGCCAGTGAAGCCATCTGGCTCTGGACTTTTCATTGCTGGAAGTTTTTAGGTAATTGATTCAATTTCTTTCCTTCCTATAGGTCTATTAAATTTCTCTCTTTATTCAGTTTTAGTAGTTTGTGTATTTCTAGAAATTTGTCCATTTCATCTAGGTTACCTAATTTATTGGTGAACAATTGCTCACAGTATTCTGTCACAAGCCCTTTTGTTTATATAAGATTGAAAGTAAAGTCCCCATTTCATCTTGATTTTATTAATTTCAGTCTTCTCTTTTTTTTTGCTTGGTCATTCTAATTACCAATTTTCTTGATATTCTCAAAGGACCAGCTTTTGGTGTCACTGATTCTATTTCTTTCTATTCTCTATTTTATTTATGTCTATTCTAATCTTATTTGTCTCCTTCCTTCTTTGCTTCCTCCTTTCCTCCTTGCTTTAAGTTTAGTTTGCTTCCCTCCCCTGCCCAGTTCCTTAAGGCAGAATGTTGTTGATTTGAGATCTTCCTTGTTTTTTTTCAACATTTTATTTTTATTTTTATTTTTATTTTTGGGACAGAGAGAGACAGAGCATGAACAGGGGAGGGGCAGAGAGAGAGGGAGACAACAGAATCGGAAACAGGCTCCAGGCTCTGAGCCATCAGCCCAGAGCCCGACGCGGGGCTCGAACTCACGGACCGCGAGATCGTGACCTGGCTGAAGTCGGACGCTTAACCGACTGCGCCACCCAGGCGCCCCTCTTCCTTGTTTTTTAACATAAATATTTACAACCATAAGTTTCCTTCAGAACATGCTTTTGCGCATCTCATAAGTTTTAGCATGCTGTGTTTTTGTTTTAATTCATCTCAAAATATTTTCTAATTTCCCTTGTGACTTTTCTTTGACCCATTGGTTGTTTAAGAGTGTGCTGTTTAGTTTCTACATATTTGTGAATATCCCAGATTTTCTTCTTTTATTGATTTCTAATTCCACTCCATCATTGTCAGTGAAGATATTTTGTATGAGTTCAATACTTTCAACCTTATCAAGCTTTGTTTAATGGTCTAACATATGTCCTACACCAAAGAATGTTCCATACACAGTTGAAAATAGCGTGTGTTCTAGTGGTTACTAGAAGGGAGGTGAGTGGGGGATGGGTTAAATAGGTGATGGAGATTAAGCAGTGCACTTTTGAGGAGCACCAGGAGTTTTATGGAAGTGTGAAATGACTATATTGCGTATCTGAAAGTAATATTACACTGTATGTTAATTAACTGGAATTTAAATAAAAAAGAAAGGGGGTGCCTGGGTGGCTCAGTTGGTTAAAGCATTGGACTTCGGCTCAGGTCATGGTTCGTGAGGTCAAGTCCCACATTGCCCTGGGTAAGCTCAAGCCCCGCTTCGGGTGAGCCCCCTTTCTTTCCCTTTCTCCCTCTCTCTTTTTCCTCTCTCTCTCTGTCCTTTGCTTACCTGCACACTCTCTCTCTCAAAAAAAAAAAAAAAAAGGAAAGAAAAGAGAAAAGAATGTGTGTTTTACCATTGTTGGCTGAAGTGTTCTATATATGTCTGTTAGGTGTAGCTGTTTTATAGTTTTATTCATGTCTTATTTCCTTGTTTATCTTATGTCTAGTTGTTCTAATTAATTATAGAAAGAGGTTTGGGGGCACCTGGGTGGGTTAGTTGGTTAAGCGTGGGACTCTTGATTCTGGCTCAGGTCATGATCTCATGTTTGTGAGAGGGAACCCTGTGTTTGGTTTTGCACTGACAGTGCAGAGCCTGCTTGGGATTCTGTGTCTCATCTCCCTCTGCCCCTCTCCTGCTCACTTTCTCTCTCTCTTTCTCAAAATAAATAAATAAACTTAAAAAAGAGGAAAGTGAGGGTTTGAAGTCTCCGATTATTATTATTATAATTATTATTATTATCATTATTTCTCCCTTCAATTCTGTTTTTGCTTCATACATTTTAGGGCTCTGTTAGTTGTGCACATGTTTGTAATTGTTGTATCTTGATAAATTAACTATTTTATCATTATGTGATGGTCCTCTTTGTCTTATGTAATGACTTTTGTCTTAAAGTCTATTTTATCTGATATTAGAATATCCATTCCAGTTCTCTTTTGGTTATTGTTTGTTCTCTTTAGGTTCCTGAAATATCTTTTTCCATTCTTTCATTCTCAATCTATTTGTGACTTAGATCTAAGGTGTCTCTTGTAGACAGCACATGGTTAGATTAAGTTTTTTTATCCATTCTGCAATCTCTGCCTTAAAGGAGTTTAATCCATTTATATTTAATGTAATAAATGATAGTCTTTTGTGATTTGTCTGTTTGTTATCTATATGTCTTTTTTTTAACAGTTTATTATGAACTATGAGATCATGATTTGAGCCAAAATTAAGAGTTGGACACTTAATTTTTTTAAGTTAGTGTCTTTAAGTTATTTTCTTATTCATTGCCCTGGAGATTACAATTAGCATCTTAATTTATAACAAAATAGTTCAAGATAATAACACTTAGTTTCAATATTATGTGAACGCTGTTTCTATATAGCTCCTCCTCCACCTCTCATGGTACTATCTCAAATTACATGTTTATACATTTGTACCCATCAACATAGATTTATAATCACTGTTTTATGTAGTTGCCTTTTATTTTTTATTTTTTTTTTTTAATTTTTTTTTTCAACATTTATTTATTTTTGGGACAGAGAGAGACAGAGCATGAACGGGGGAGGGGCAGAGAGAGAGGGAGACACAGAATCGGAAACAGGCTCCAGGCTCTGAGCCATCAGCCCAGAGCCCGAGGCGGGGCTCAAACTCACGGACCGCGAGATCGTGACCTGGCTGAAGTCGGACGCTTAACCGACTGCGCCACCCAGGCGCCCCTGTAGTTGCCTTTTAAATCAAATAGATTAAAAAGAGAAGTTATAATAAAAAATACATTAAGATGGACTTTTATATTTAGCTATGTAGTTACCTTTATCAGTGTTCTTTATGTCTTTGTATGGATTTGAGTTACTGTCTAGTGTCCTTTTATTTCAGCAGGAAGGACTCCTTTTATCATTTCTTGTGAGGGATGTTCTACTTTAACCATCTCTTAGTTTTTATCTGGGAAAGTCTTAATTTCTTTTTCTTCTTTTTTTCTTTTTGGTAGGTTTTTGTGTGTGTGTGGTTAAAAAACATATAACATAAATTTACCAACTTAACAACTTTTAAGTGAACATTATGATATTGTTAACTATATGCATATTGTTGCACGGCACTCTAGAACTGTTTCATCTTGCATGACTAAAACTCTGTACTCATTGAACACCAACTCCTCATTTTCTGCTTCCCCCAGCCCCTGGCAACCACTACTCCACGTTGTTTCAATTAGTTTGATTAGATATTATGTATAAGTGGAATCATGCAGTATTTGTCCTTTTGTGCTTAGCTTATTGTAGTTTACATAATGTCTTCAAGTTCCATCCATATTGTAGTATGTAACAGAATTTCCTTCTTTTTAAAGACTGAATAATATTCCATTGTATGTATGTAATGTATTTATCTTATCTATTCATCTGTTAATGGATATTTAGGTTTCTTCCACATTTTGACTATTTTAAATAATGCTTCAATAAACATCTCTCCTTCATTTATAAAGGATTATTTTGCCAGATGTAGAATTCTTAGTTGCTAATTTGTTTTCTTTTAACATTTTTATTTATTTATTTATTTATTTAAAAATTTTTTTTTTTCAACGTTTATTTATTTTTGGGACAGAGAGAGACAGAGCATGAACGGGCGAGGGGCAGAGAGAGAGGGAGACACAGAATCGGAAACAGGCTCCAGGCTCTGAGCCATCAGCCCAGAGCCCGACACGGGGCTCGAACTCACGGACCGCGAGATCGTGACCTGGCTGAAGTCGGACGCTTAACCGACTGCGCCACCCAGGCGCCCCTTCTTTTAACATTTTTAATATGTAATCCTGCACTCTGGCCTCTATGCATAGTTTCTGATAAGAAATTAGCCGTTAATCTTATTAACATAACTTGTAATTTATAAATTTATAATTATAAATTATAAATCTTCCACCTTTGTTCTTTTCCAGGATTGTATTGTCTCTTCTGGGTCTCTTGTTATTCCATATGAATTTTAGAATCATCTTTTCCGTTTCTGAAAATAGGCAGTTGAAATCTTGATACGAATGGCATTGAATCTGTAAATTTGGGCATTAAATCTTAACAATATTAAGTTTTAATCTGTGAACACAGAATGCTTTCCATTTACTCAGGTTTTCTTTAATTTCTTTCAGTAGTATTTTATCATTTTCAGTATATGAGTCTTGCACTTTCTCAGTTAAGTTTATTCCTAAATATTTTATTATTTTTAATATTATGAATAGAATTGTTTTATTAATTTCATTTTCAGATTGTTCATTGCTGGAGCATGATCTCTTGTTCATGACAAGTCACTTTTTTTTTTGCTGTTTTCATGATTCCCGCTGTCTTTGGTTTTTGACAATTTGATTATAATGTGTCTTAAAGCATATCTCTTTGAGTTTATCCTACTTGAAGTTCATTGAGCTTCTTGGATAAGAAGACTCATATCTGGGAGGTTATATCCATTATTTCTTCAAACATTCTTTCTGTTTCTTTCTCTTCTTTTCTTTTGAGATTCCCGTTAGATGTATGTTGGTATACTCACAAGTCTCTGAGACTAATCATTTTTCTTCATTCTTTCTTTGTGCTCCTCAGAGTGGGTAATCTCAAATGACCTCAAGTTCACAGCTTCTTTCTTCTGGCTGTTTAAATATACTGTTGAACCCCTTAAGTATATATTTTTAAATTCAATTATTGCATTTTTCAAATCTAAACTTTTTATTTGGTTTCTTTTTTACATTTTGTATCTCTTCATTGATATTATCTATTTGATGAAACTTTATTCTCCTGGTTTCCTTTACTTCCTTGTACAAAGAACATTTTGAACATTACAATGCAGGAACTCCAGAAATTACATTCTTCCCTCCCTAGGATTTATTGTAGTTGTTTGTTTATTGAGTTTTCTCAACTAGTTTTGTAAACTCTTGTTGTTGTTGTTGTTGTTTAGGGGCACTGTAGTATCTATTCCATTAGTTTAGTGGTCAGCTAATGATTTGACAGAGATTTCTTTAATGCCTGGAACAATGATAACAGAAAACCTTCCAATTTGCCAAGAGTCTCTCTGTACATGTTGTGACACATCTTCAATACTCCATCAACAACTCTTCCTGAGCCTTCCTTACTGCTTGAGCAGAACCTGAAGGCCAGGTAGAGATGGAAGTTCAGTATCTTCTCAGGTCTTTTCTGAGAATACACTAGCCTTGGATATGCACCCAGCCTTTTAGAGCCTTAGGAATATGTGGAAGCTTTCCAAAGGTCTTATTCTCCAAAACATCTCATTTCTCATACTTTCATCGCAAGCTTTTATATTTTTTCTATTGCTTGCCCCAGTTATTATCTTTTACCCCAGGCATTAGCAACGAATACATTTGCCTTTCAATATGTTTGATAAGCACTCCCCCAGGTAGCTGCTTCAGACTTTGGAGAGAGCTAAGTTAAGAGAAACTAAGGCAAGTCCTTTGGTTTGGTCTTTCAGGGAACCATCAGACAAATCAAAATAAACCACCACAGTTCTTTGAGAATGAAGTTTGCTTTGCTCCCTCTAGTACTAGAAACCTATACCCAAAATGGAAGCTGTTGTCTTGAAGGGTGTTGCTAAACCAGGCAGTAGGGAATGAAGGATGGGGAGGAAGTAAGTTAAAATGCCACAGAGCTCTCTTACTAAGATTTGGCTGTTTTATTTATTTATTTATTTAGCCTTAATTAATCATTTTCCTGGTTGCTGTAAACTTTTAATTAGTTTCTGGGGTTCTGAAAAAGTTGGTTTTGATAGTTTTTGCTACTTTACTTACTGCTTTTGTGGAGGGACAGAATTTTGGATTTTTGTACTTTGCTCTTTTCACTGATTCACTCTGATTTTGAAACTCATTTAAAGACTTTCTATTTAAAGGGTTATAAATATATTCCCTTAAATTTTCTTTTACTATTTGAACGATAATGTGTGTTGTTTTTTTTTAAACACATGAGTCTGTAATCCATAAAAAAATTATTTCTGTGAACAATGTGAGGAAAAGATTGTAGTCAGCTGAATAGTAGTCCCCCAGAAGCCGGTGAATGTTACCTTATATTGCAAAAGGAACTCAGCAGATGTGATTGGAGAGTTTGAAATGGGGAGATTACTTTGTATTATCTGAATGGATCTGATAGAATCACGAGATCCTTATAAAGAGGAGGCAGGAGATCAGAAAGTAGGAGGAGGAGTAGGAGGAAATATGACAGTGGAAGCAAGGTGTTAGTGTGTTGCAAGAAATGGACCAAAAGGCAAGAAATGTAGGCAGCTTCTAGAGGCTAACAAATACAAGAATACAAGAAACCTTCAGAAGGAGCACATTGATTTTAGAATTTTGACTTCCAGAACTATAAGAGAATAAATTGTTGTTTTAAGCCACTAAGTTTGTGGTAATTTGTTAAGCAGCAATAGGAAACTAATACAGGTTATTTTGGTCTGAGCAACTGACAGAATGGAGTTTCCATTTATAAGATACATGGGAAGCAGGTTTGGGAAAGAAAGACAGTATTCAAAACTAATGGTCATCGACATATAAATGGGGGTCATCGACATATAAATGCCATTTAAAATAATGAGACTGGCTGAGATAATCTGGGGAAAGAAGGTAGATAGAAAAGAGAGCTGAGCATTAAGCCTTGGTGGACTCCAATAAATGGTGAAAAAGAAGAATTGACAAGGGAACCCCAACTCTACATGTGTTACCCTGGAAGATAATCAGATAGAAATTTTTGTAGTAGGATGTTTAACCAAAGGCATTGTAGTGCTGGAGAAATTGAGTTAAATCTCCCACTTAAATTTTTAACATGTCAAAAAATGGAATAGTGGTATCATCAAAGAAAGTCATTAAAAAATTTTTTTTAATGTATTTATTTTTTAATTTACATCCAAGTTAGCATTTAGTGCTATAATGATTTCAGGAGTAGATTCCAGTGATTCATCCCCTATGTATAACACTCAGTGTTCATCCCAACAAGTGTCCTCCCAATGTCCCTTACCCATTTAGCCCATACCCCCACCCACAACCCCTCCAGCAACCCTCAGTTTGTTCTCTGTATTTAAGAGTCTCTTATGCTTTGTCCCTCTCTTTGTTTTTATATTGTTTTTGCTTCCCTTCCCTTATGTTCATCTGTTTTGTATCTTAAATTCCTCATATGAGTGAAGTCATATGGTTAATTTCACTTAGTCATATGGTTAATTTCTGACTGGTTAATTTCACTTAGAATAATACCCTCTAGCTCCATCCACATAGTTGCAAATGGAAATATTTCATTCTTTTTGATTGCTGAGTAATACTACATTGTATATATATAGACTACATCCCAAGAAAGTCATTTCTTAAGGAAAGAAAGGCACAAATATTTGTGAAATGGCAGAAATACAAAGAGGCTTTAACATATAACGAGTTCTTCAAGCATTTAACAAAGAGTATGAACATAAGGGCAAAAAATTTTTTATAAGCAATGTACAACTATATTCTAGTCATCATCTGAAGGGATGCAAAAGAAAAATACAGTTAAGAGCAAAATGGATCAGAATTTGAATTTTACTTTGCCTCCTACCCATTGGGTGACCTCAGGTTTAGGAAATAAGTTACTCAACTTCTCTGATTTTCATTTTTTTTCTCATCTATAGAAACAACTGCATTTACTACAATGAGCTTTGTGTGGATTGGGTAACACGTGTTAGTGCCTAGAACACAGTTTATATTCAATGAATGGTGGGTTTTCTCGTTCCATGCTCCCATCAGAATCCAAGTCTTAAATATAAGCAATGTGATAAAATTTGACTTGTGGATCTGGTTTTCAACTTATGTTTTGAGCAGAAATATCAGGCTTACCAAGTTCTATACTATGAAGTAAAGTGAGTTGGAGAGGAGATCCCCAGATTTTAGTAAAATCCCCAGATTTAGTAGTCTTCACAAGTCCTCACAATATCTATGGCAATATAAGGCACAAGCTCCTTCCACCCTACTCTCAAGATAAAATTAGAAAGTTTCTAAAGGTCTTTCTAAAAAGTGAGATTTGTTTCTCAGAAACGGAGTTGAAGCCAGATTAGGAAGCCACTATTTCAGAGAAGGGTACTTCAGACATATAATAATTAGACAAGGATTGAAAAAGAGAAAACAAACCCCACAAATGAAAAATCTTCCTGAAGGTGGAGGTAAAAGGAAAGGATTGCAAAGTCCATCCTCTGGCTCTTGTCCGTTGTCATCTGTTCAAGCTTAAAAACAAAACAAAGCAAAATAAATTGTAAAATAAAGTCCTGCTAAACCTGGTTCTAAGCCAGATGCGTCCGTAGAACAGCTTGTCCCCCTTTCTTCTTTGCAGGCACAAAGGAAACTCAAAGGACCAGATGAAGGGCTATATTGCTAGCGCTGGAGAACCAGTCACCTCACTCCTGCCAAATGACCAAACACCTCTACACTCCCTCACGATTTAGTGAACTCCCTCTTTCACCTGCTCTGTTCTGCTCTTTGGACACTCACTCCTCCTACAGTACAGCCTATGGCACACACACGGTGCTACCCTGGAGAAGGAGAAACCCCAGTGAGGAACTTGGGTTGCTGCCTGCACCACTGTTTATGGAGGGACAGGGAGAGGTTTTACAACAACTCTTAGCACACTGTGTCATTCTCTGTGTCTGTTCCACCAAGCTCCTTGTTGTGGCTGTGACTTACATGTAACGATGTTGGATACAAGAGAGAGCATTTAATATATGTGCCATGTTCCCAGCCCTATCAATAGCCCATGTGGATCGAGTAATCCTGTTTTGTATCATGTGACCACCTCTCCCCATATTCTCTGCTAACTGAGGCCAGTCGTGCCCCTGATTGAAAAACCACCAACACATAGGCTGGCTCATGTCCTGTGCAGTGAAATGGCATGAAATGCTTTACCTTACCTGAAGTAAGGGTTTGCTTACTGAAGATTGAATCTTATAAAAAAATGAGTGCAGTTAAATTTTTACTTTATATATTGCAAGCACTTCCTGCCATCCAGGATGGAAACACAGCTTGCTTTTGGAAGCGGACGAATGGAAATTGACGAATGGAAGCCTAGGGAGGAGAAATTTGTTCAAGCATACTCTAACAAAGAATTGGGCTGCCCTTACCTGGAGGGTAGGATAACTCACAGCTTCTAAACACTGTACCAAGGAAGTGCAGGGCCAGCACTAGGGTAAAGCAAGCAAGGCACCCAGGATGCAACATTTCAGGAGGTGCTCCCTCTCAGGGTTGTGCAAGTGCATGGTTGGTACATAGAGTTGAAAGTCTTCTGGAATTTTACACCCTGGGCACTTTGGTTGCTTCACCCTAGTCCTGGGTCCATGTGGCACTCTAGATTATTAGGTAATGAGCTGTGGCAAACAGATTCATAGTCACAGGAGTTTAATGCCAGAATATTTGAAAGATTCAGCAAGTTGAGGCACCTGTGTGGCTCAGGCGGTTGAGTGTCCTACTTTGGTTCAGGTCATGATCTCACGGTTTGTGAGTTTGAGTCCCATGTCGGGCTCTGTGCTGACAGCTCAGATCCTGGAGCCTGCTTCGGAATCTGTGTCTCCCTCTCTGTCTCTCTGTGCCCCTCCCCTGAACACCCCTCTCTCTCAAACTAACTAACTAACTAACTAACTAAATAAATAAATAAACATTTTAAAAAGAGAGAGAGAGAGAGAGATTCAGCAAGTTAAAGATGAGAGCAGACGCTCAAAATTCTGATCTCTGAGAGGATAAGAACATGCCAACCCAAAATATGCCACTTTTGCATACTGATGATTTTGAGCTGAAGGCAGCTGAGAAACAACAGATTAAGGAAAGGCTCTCTGATCTCCTTCCTACCTAAAAGCAGATCAGAAATTTTCTCTTTATTTTTTTATTTTTTTTTTTTTTTTAATTTTTTTTTTTTTCAACCTTTATTTATTTTTGGGACAGAGAGAGACAGAGCATGAACGGGGGAGGGGCAGAGAGAGAGGGAGACACAGAATCGGAAACAGGCTCCAGGCTCCGGGCCATCAGCCCAGAGCCCGACGCGGGGCTCGAACTCACGGACCGCGAGATCGTGACCTGGCTGAAGCCGGACGCTTAACCGACTGCGCCACCCAGGCGCCCCAGAAATTTTCTCTTTAGAAAGGTACTCTACTAGGAAGAGAGGAAGAGTGTCACCATCAGACACTAGGAGTCAATGCCAAGATGGATATGTACGAACAAACCTACTGAAATAACCCTTAGCTTCTATTAGTTTCCCTGTATATCCTAGTCACTTCCTTGCAAACTACCACTCCTGAAAGAGTAAACTCTTCTTTGTCTTGTCACTTCACAAATTTATAATTCTTTGTTTGTTTTTTAAAGTATATAAGCTCTTGGTACTAAACTGCTACTTCGGTCTTCGGTTTTCCTATAAAGTCTCCAAGTGCATGTAAAAATATTAAATGAAAACTTTTTACTTTTCTCCTGTTTGATCTTATGCCAGTTAATTAATTAATTAATTAATTTATTTTTGAGGTGTTCTAGAAAATTTTTATTTTTTATTTTTTATACAATTTATTGTCAAATTGGCTTACGTGAAACTTACCCAGTACTCGTCCCTCCTCAATGCCCATCACTCATTTTCACCTCTTCCCCACCCTCTGATCCCCCCTCAGTTTGTTCTCTGTATTTAAGAATCTCCTGTGGTTCCCTCCCTCTTATGTCAGTTTAACTCTCAGGTCCAGCTACAGAACATAAGAGGGTAGAAGAAAGATTTTCTTCTGCTATGTGGGCCAAGAATATGTTGAAGAGAACAAATGAAATTTTGAGTAATCTGAAAATGCAAGCTGGAAAAAAGATAAAGAGTGAGGAGATCAATGGATAGTAGAGAGAGAAAGAGATCCACAGAGTATCTGATAGGCAGACAGTAGTCGGTCCTGTCACATTAGACAGATAATTGTTGAACTTCTACTCCTGAAGGCCCTAGAGCTATTTTGGACCATGTGGCCCTATGGAACCCAGCCCTACCATGGCTTCTGCCACTCATGAGTGAATCTTTCTGTGGCAAGCTGCAGAAAATAGGTCCAACCTTAGCAGAAGAGAATTTATTCAAAAGGCATTGGGATTAGAATCCAACTGACTAGAGGTGGGCGAGTCATGCCTGAGAACCAAGACATCCCTGGAGACAACAGCGGCCTCAGTATCAAGAAAGGTCTGGTCAGAATGTGTAGTACAGACAGAGTAAAACTTGATCATTGATAGCTTTAGTGTGCTTTCCCCTGTGTTAGAGATTCACATTCCAGGGTGGAGGGGAATATACAATGCCCTAGTTTAGCTTGGGTCAAAGGCCTGCCCTCCTAGCTTGTGTCACAAGCCAAGTCCCACATAATGGTTCTATCAAATTAAGTGGAAGAGGTGATAGGGGCAAAAGGTAATTGGGCCACAAAGAAGGTTGAAACGATGAATATCAGGAAGCCCAAACAAGAACTGTCCGCTGCCCAACAACATGGCTTTTTGTCCTTCCAGGGGTTCCCACAGACCTTCCCACATGTCTGAGATCCCTGTCTTTTATTCCTGTGAGTACCATTACCCCAGCTACCCCATAAATGTTATTTTTGAATGATTCTCTGTTCCTTGCAACCAACACAGCTGAGGCATATTGCTGAGGAAGACAGTGCTTTTCTGTATTTTCCTTTGTCTGTATCCTACAGAAATTATCAGAACTTCTGGAAATACTCCAAACTTCCTTCTTCAGGGGGTATTTTCTTCTGGATACTTTGGTCTTTTCTGTCAGCTTTCTCTTGGGACTTTTTCCACATGGGAAGGTGTGATGAGAAAAATAACTTTTGTTTTTCTAAGTTGCTACCTAGGCATTTTACAGTACGATGACCTTACTCACACTGAGTCTGAACATTTAGATAAGGACTTGAGTTTAGGATTCCCACCATAAATTCCCATTTTGCCGTCCCCAGAGCACCTTTTAAAATAACTACCTAGTGGGGTGCCTGGGTGGCTCAGTTGGTTGAGTGTCCAACTCTTGGTTTCAGCTCAGGTCATGATCCCAGGGTCGTGGGATCAAGCCCTGTGTCGGGCTCCACACTGAGTGTGAAGCCTGCTTGGGATTCTCTCTTTCCCTTTCTCTCTGCCACTCTCTGTCACTCATGCTCACTATAAATAAATAAATCATCACTTAGAAATAAACAAATAACCACATTTATTAAGGCTGTGAAAAGTTGGTGACCTCTGCCCCAGCCACATTAGTGAGTAATAAGTGCATGCTACCCTATTCTATTTCCTGCTCGTTCATGACCTGACACAGAGGACTGCCCTTCCCCTAGCTCATTGCACATCCACTCCCATTTCTGGGATTTATAAGCAACAAATCTTAGCACTTTACTTCTTTTGTGAGTGTACTAAACCTGCTTCTTCAGTGAAAACAACCCTGGGGTATTTTACTTGCCCAAAATTGGAACTCCAATGCTTGAGGAGCTATGTGCTGACGCCTGTGGGTGGATTGTGCCCCCTCATGCAGCAGGTCATTTTCTGAATGTTCTTAATTCAATACATCAGCTCCAGTTTTCCAAAACAAAAGGGAAAAGGGTCATAATATTATAGCTATTTCCTTTCTCAGTTAATGTCTTAGCCTGGTATTGCTCAGAGATCAGCCCAAGCAGGGGCAATACATGGGCCCTCCTGCTCCACTGCAAAGGAAACAATCAACAAAACTAAAAGGCAACCGAATGGGAAAAGATATTTGCAAATAACATTCCGGATAAAGCGCTAGTATCCAAAATCTATAAAGAACTCACCAAACTCCACACCCGAAAAACAAATAATCCAGTGAAGAAATGGGCAGAAGACATGAATAGACACTTTTCCAAAGAAGACATCCAGATGGCCAACAGACAGATGAAAAGATGCTCAACATCACTCCTCATCGGGTAAATACAAATCAAAACCACAACGAGATACCACCTCACACTGGTCAGAGTGGCTAAAGTTAACAACTCAGGAAACAACAGATGCTGGAGAGGATGTGGAGATACAGGAACCCTCTTGCACTGTTGGTGGGAATACAAACTAGTGCAGTCACTCTGGAAAACAGTGTGGTGGTTCCTCAAAAAATTAAAAATAGAAATACCCTATGACCCAGCAATAGCACTGCTAGGAATTTACTCAAGGGATACAGGAGTGCTGATGCACAGGGGCACTTGTACCCCAATGTTTATAGCAGCACTTTCAACAATAGCTAAATTATGGAAAGAGCCTAAATGTCCACCAACTGACAAATGGATAAAGAAGATGTGGTTTATATATACAATGGAATTCTACTTGGCAATGAGAAAGAATGAAATCTGGCCATTTGCAGCAACATGGATGGAACTGGAGGGTATTATGCTAAGTGAAATGAGTCAGTCACAGAAAGACAGATACCATATGTTTTCACTCATATGTGGATCTTGAGAAAATTAACAAAAAGACCATGGGGGGAGGGGAGGGGGAGAAAAGTTACAGAGAGAGAGAGAGAGAGAGAGAGAGAGAGAGAGAGCGAGCGAGGGGTAACTGGGGGGTGGGGGAGAGGGGAAAGTGGATGATGGGCATTGAGGAGTGCACTTGTTGGGATGAGCACTGGGTGTTGTATGGAAACCAATTTGACAATAAATTATATTTAAAAAAAAAGATATAATTCACATGCCATAAAAGTCATCCTTTTAAGGAATACAATTCAATGGTTGTTGTATAGTCACAAAATTGTACAACTATCATTACTATGAAATACAGAATATTTTCATCAGTTACTTCCCATTCTCCCCTTCTCTCAACTCTTGAAAATTACTAATTTAACTTTCAATCTCTGTGAATTTGCTTATTCTAGACATTTCACACAAATGGAATCATATAGTATGTGACATTGTGTGTCTAGCTTCTTTTACCTAGCATAATCTTTTTGGGGTCCATCCACACTGTAACATGTATCAGTACTTACTTCCTTTTATGGCTAAATAATATGCCATTGTATGGATACATCACAATTTATCTTCTCATAATTGATAGATATTTGGGTTGTTTCCACTTTTTGGCAATTATGAACATTGCTGCTATAAAAATCATGTACAAATTTTTGTATCAGCATATTTTCAATTCTATTTGGTATCTATGGTGTACAATTACTGTGTCAAATGGTACTTCTATGGATAATATTTTGAGAAACTGACACTGTTTTCCAGAGTGGCTGCACCATCTACAAAATATGAGGGTTCCATTCTACATCCTCAACAACACTTGTCCATTATTTTTATTTATATTTTAATCATTCTAGTGAGTGTGAAATGGTATCTCATTGTGGTTTAAAATTTTTTCTTTTAATGCTTATTTTATTTTTGAGAGAGAGAGAGAGACAGACTGTGAGCAGGAGAGGAGCAGAGAGAGAGGGAAACATGGAATCTGAAGCAGGCTCCAGGCTCCGAGCTGTCAGCTCAGAGCCCCATGCAGGGCTTGAACCCACGAACTGTGAGATCATGACCCAACCCGAAGTCAGACGCTTAACTGACTGAGCCACCCAGGCACCCTTCATTGTGGTTTAGATTTACATTTCCCTAATGGCTGATGATGTTGGGCATCTTTTCATGTGCTTACTGGCCATTTGTGTAACTTCTTTGGAGAAATGTCTATATGCCCATATTTTAATTGGATTATCTTTTTTTTAACATTTATTTTTATTTTGAGAGAGCACAAGAAGAGGAGGGGCAGAGAGGGAGGGAGAGGGAATCCTAAACAGTGGCAGTGCAGAGCCTGATGCGGGGCTTGAACCCACAAACCGCGAAGTCATGACCTGAGCAGAAAACCACCTGTATTCTGTATTTATGTATTCTGAATACTGGTGTCTTATCTATGAGTTGCAAATATTTTTTCCATCTGGCTTGTTATTTCACTTTCTTGACAATGAAGCACAGATGTTTTTAATCTGGATGAAGTTCAATATATCTATTTTTTATTTGTTTGCTTGTGCTTTGGGTGGTGTATCTAAGAAATCATTGGCTAACCCAAAATAATAAAACCTTACACTCATGTTGTCTTCTAAGAGTTTAATAGTTTCAGCTTTTACATTTATGTCTTTGATTCATTTTGAATTAACTTTTGTATGTGGTGTGAGGTGGGGGTCCAAATTCACTCTTTTGTGTAAGGATGTGTACACTCTTTTGTGTATATCTAGTTGTCCCAGCATCATCTGTAAAAACAGATTATTTTTTTCCCCATTGACTTGTTTTGGTAGCCTTGTTGAAAATCAAATGACTGTATATATAAGGGTTTATTTCTGGACTCTCAATTCAGTTTCATTAACCCATACTGCTATCTTTATGCCAGTATCACACTGTCTTGATTACTGAAGCTTTGTAGTGTTTGTCCTCCAACTGTGACCTTTTTCAAAGTTATTTTTGCTATTCTTGGTCCCTTGCTATTCCATGTAGAATTGTAGGATTAACTTGTCAGTTTCTGCAAAAGAAAAACTCCTAGGATTTTGATAGGGATTGCACTGAATCTGTAGGTCAATTTGAAGAGTATTGCCATCCTAACAATGTTAAATTTTCCAATCTGTGAACACATCTTTGCATTTATTAGCTCTTCTTTAAGTTCTTTCAAAAATTTAATAATTAAAAAAATTATTTCTAAGTATTTTTGATGCTATCACAAACATATTTTTTTTCTTAATTTTCTGACTGTACTTAACTGATATATAGAGTACAACTGATATTTGTGCATTGATTTGGCATGATGAAACTTCAGTGAATTAATTCATTTCTAGTTTTAATGGATTCCTTAGGTTTTTCTATATACAGGATTATGTTCCCTGAAAGTATAAGTAGTATTACTTCTTCCTTTCCAATTTGGATGCTATTTATTTATATTTTTTTGCTTAATTGCCCTGATTAGACTCTCTAGCACTATGTTGAATAGAAGTGGCAAGAGCAAACATCTTATTATTCCTGATTTCAGGAGAAAGCTTTAAATCTTTCACCATTAAGTATGATGTTGGCTGTGGTCTTATCAAATTGAGGAAATTTCCTTTCTATCTTAGTTTGTTGTGAGTGGCTCAGTCGGTTAAGCTTCTGAGTTCAGTTCAGGTCATGATCTCACGGTTCATGAGTTCAAGTCCTGAGTAGGTCTCTGTGCTGACAGCTCGGAGTCTGGAGCCTGTTTCTGATTCTGTGTCTCCCTCTCTCTCTCTGCCCCTCCCCTGCTCACACTCTGTCTCTCTGTCTCTCTCTTGAAAATAAACATTAAAAAAATGAAAAAAAAAGACATATTGAGATGATCATGTGGGTGTTTTCTTTTTAACTTTATTGTATTAATTTGGTGTATTACATTGATTTGTAGATGTTAAACCAACCTTGCATTCTTGGGATAGGTCCCACTTGCTCATGGAATATAATCTTATATGCTACTGGATGTGCTTGCAAATTCACAAACATGCAGCTAGTATTTTACTGAGGATTTTTTCTTTTACTATATTCATGAGGGATATTGGTCTGTTCTTTCATTTTTTCCTTGTGATGTCTTTGGTTTTGATATTAGGCTGATACTGGCCTCACAGAATGAGTTGTGAAGTGTTCCTTCCTCTTCTTTAGAGAGTTTGGTAAAACCCTTAGCAATAGAACTAAGGCCAAGAAAATGAAAGACTGCTTTGTGCTAAATAATTCTACCCTTCTGAGTTATAATAAAAAAAATACTATATACAAAGATGGATTGTAATGAATAAGGTAATAAATATTTAAGAGATAAAAATCAAGCCAACACATTTTGTCCCAGATAACGTTTACTCATACCTGAATTTTCTAGAGGTAATCTACTTAAGCCATATCATAAATTTATTTTTAGACTAATTTAGTGTTTGTAAAATGGAAATATAGCATATTCTTTGAAAAGCATTCAAGCAACAGAGCAACATATCAATAAATTAAAAAAATAAAATCCTATCACCTAGAAATAAACATCAAACTATTTGGTGAACACCATTTTAGATTATGTTTGATATCGCAGCTATTTATGTATTTAAATGTACTCATTGTTTATCTCCAGTCCTTTTATCTTACCTTCGCTATACTTAAATTTCATGGATATATGGATTTTATTGAAAGTAATTTTTTTTTCTAGGACTCCTGGATACAGTGATTTCTAAGTTTCTTTATGCTTAGGAGTATAAATATGCTTCCTTATATGCAAACAACTTGCCTGTGTAGTATTCTTGTCTTCTATTTCAACTTTCTAGGTGTTGCTCTATCTTCTGGCACTGAATATTGCTGTGAAAGAATCAAAGCATAATCCAAATTTCCCATTACAGATCACCTTCTTTTTCTGTGTGGATGCCTGAAGAACACTGTTTAATCCTTGAAATTTAACTGAATTTGAATGTTTCATCTCAGTTCAATCACTCATTTCACTTTTTTTCAGAAACAAGATGGGCCTTTTAGTTTGCAGATCTGGTTTTTTTTAATACCTTTTTTTTCCCCCTGCTGCACATTTTAGGCTCACTCTTTTAGGGATATTAATTGGACAAGGTTCTCTACAATGCTTTAGCATTTGTTTTCTTTTCCTCTTCCATTGTAGTGATTAATTAGGCCTTCTCTTGTGTTAGAAATCTCATTTCAGTTGCGCCTGTTGTTTCTTGATGTTTTATATTAATTTGTTAGGTGAAAGTTGGTGTTATTTTCGTCCTTATATTGTCTTCTTAACTCTGAAATCTCCTTTTTCTGTCTCCTATGGTCATTTTATATCGTGTCCAGGCTTTTGCTTTATTTTTTTATTTTTTTTTTTTTAATTTTTTTTTTCAATGTTTATTTATTTTTGGAACAGAGAGAGACAGAGCATGAACGGGGGAGGGGCAGAGAGAGAGGGAGACACAGAATCGGAAACAGGCTCCAGGCTCCGAGCCATCAGCCCAGAGCCTGACGCGGGGCTCGAACTCACGGACCGCGAGACCGTGACCTGGCTGAAGTCGGACGCTTAACCGACTGCGCCACCCAGGCGCTCCGGCTTTTGCTTTATTAAATTAATATTCTTAGTAAATTTTCTTTAGGTGTAAAATATTGTGAAAATTTTTATTCTGTTCCTTAGTACCTAACATGCATAGTATTTTAAACAGTTATAGATGTTTCTTCTTAAACATTCCCCCATCCCTCTAAACTTTCACCATTCCAGTATGTTGCTAGGAAAGGGGGAGAATGTTTAATGTGTTTTTCTATTTCTACCATATTTTAATTCTATCAGTTAGGATGCTTTTGGCCACAAATAACAAAATCTCTAAAAATGTTGCAAACAAAAACTGTAGTGAAGCCCCCTGATATCCCCCCCGCTTGTTTGTAATGCAAGTGCCTGACTTAAGCTTTGACTGCTGAGACATCCATTACAAAGAGACACCCACTTCAAAGAGGGCTATCTCAAACACAGGTCAGACACACAAATACAGAAACCACCAGGCTCCTTCCCTATACCAAGGCGCCTTTGTTTCAAAAATCTTGGTAGATTCCCATAACTGACCTTTTGGGCCACTTGTTTTTCCTCTTCCCATGCTTTAAATCCCTGCTCTTATGTTTTAAATTCACCATTTAATAATAGTGAGCCCATGAAACCCTAGGCCCCGGCCCTCAACTCCAATAAAGCAGAACCCCAGGCCAGTGTGCACTCAGTCTATCTGCCTACAACCTTGCTGTGTGGTGCCATGTGTGCTATGTAATTTACAGGTCCTGTAGGTGCTAAGCCTTCATTTTTACAAAGTTTCTTGATGATTATTGCTGAAAGCCATCTTGCAATCATAATAAAAAGCACAAGGGCCCATCCAGTCACAACACTGATTACGGACAGTCTGGGACTGGCACAAAACAAAGACATTCTATCTAGTATCTAGAGGTAGTCAGTTCCAAGGCTGGCTCCACAGTTTATGTCATCAAGGATGCAGGCTCTTCCCATCTTTCTCTTCTGCTGTACTCAAAATCACAAGATGGCTGCCACAGCTCCAAAGTTCAAATCCATACATACCAGCATCCCAGGCTGCAAGGTGGGGGAAAGGACTCTGAGGACCTTGTTATTTTTTTAGCTCTCTCTTTTTTTTCAGAAAGGAAAATCTTCCTCAGAACTTTTCTTCTTTATGCCACAACACTTAAAAAGACTTCTTCCATTTTGCCAGAAATAGATCGTGTGCCTTCCCTAAATAAGTCCCTGATAAAGAACTGGATTGTCATGATTGGTCTTAAGACAGCGATTCTCAACTGAAGGTGATTTTTGCTTTCTGGCAATCTCTAGAAATAGTTTTGGCTGTTGAAACTTGTGAGAGATGTTACTGGCGTCTAGTGGGTAGAGATCAGGGATGTTGCTAACCATTCTACGAGGCACAGAACAACCCCCCACAACAAACAGGTACCTGGCCCCAAACATCAATAATGCTGAAGTTGAAAAATCCTGGTATGAGCAAGTCATAATTCATCTCATTCTCTGGGGCATGGCACATTGCCATCCAAACCAAAATCAGGGTTCTATGGGTATAGATGAAGGGGAGAATATCAATTGAGTATACATACTACCTATCCATACACCATTATCTAGTGAGAGGAAACTGATTTTCAGTTAGAATACTAATCAATAATTTATTTTTCTTACCAAAAGAATTGTTAGACTGTCCTTCCTTTGCCATACAAAGGACAAAATAGAACTCAGAGAGAAGTAAAAGGTCTCAGCTGTATACAGAGAAATGCTTCGGAGTTATGCAGTCAGAAAAAGAGAGAACAATTGGGGTTTAACAAGTGAAAAATACTTTTACAGAGAATTAGAAGAATAAACTTATGAAAAATAAACTAATCAAAGTAGTCCTTAAAAGTGAACTTTGTCAATAACTTTATGAATAAAAATAAGGAGTACATAAAATACAAAATAAATTAGGAATAAAAAAGACATCTATGGTAGATTATCTCAAAAATATCCATTTCCTAATCCTTGGAACCTGTGAATGTTACTTACATGCAAAAAGGTTTCTTTTTTTGTTTGTTTTGTTTTGCTTTTGGATATGATTAAGTCAGATTGTCATTATATAGGGAGATTATTTTGGATTATCCTGGAAAGCCCAATGTAATCACAAAGGTTCTTATAAAACGGAGGTAGGAAAGGTCAGAGTCAAAGTAAGAAATGAGATGACAGAAGCAGAAGGTGAAGTGATGTGATGGGACCATTAACCAACGAAAGCTAGTGGCCTCTCAAAACCAGAAAAGGCAAGGAAATGGATCCTCTCCCTTAAGCCTCCAAAAGCAACATATCCCTGCTGACACCCAATTTGACTCAATCTCCAGAACTGTAAAATAATAAATTTGTGTTTATTTATCATTAAAGCAACAAAGTTTGTCATTAATTGTTATAGCAGCAATGGGACATCCAAGTGCAAAATGACATAGAATAAGAACAGCATGAGACATAGCATAGAAAATCTACAGGACTTGCAAAGACAAGAGGAATTGGAACTGGATCAAAAGAGAAGCAATATGTAAACACTAAGTAAGAGTTTTTACCATTTCTCATAGTGAGAAGGGAACTGGATATTTCTGTGGAAATTCACTGTGTATTTGTTATACTTTGATGTATATATTAACCACAGTTCTCCAGAGAACAGAACCCATTGGAGTTTTATGTCTGTCTGTTGTGTACGTGTTTGTAAGGAACTGTCTCATAAAATTGCGAGTGAGGGTAGGCTGGCAAGTGTGAAATCTGTAAGGTAGGCTGGCAGACTGGAAATTCAGGTAAGAGTTTGAGTTGCAGTTTTGAGAATTCTGTAGGGCAGCAAGCTAGAAACTCAGGCAGGGCTCCTATGTTACAGTTTTGAGGACAATTTCTTCTTCATTAGGAAACCTTAGTCTTTGCTCTTAAGACCTTGAACTGATTAGATGAGGCACACTCACATTTCAGAGGGTAATCTGTTGTTGTTGTTGTTGTTGTTTTTTAGTTTATTCATTTATTTTGAGAGAGAGAGAGAGAGAGAGAGAGAGAGAGAGAGAGAGAGAGAGAGAAAGCTCAAGCTAGGGAGGGGCAGAGAGAGAGAGAGAGACAGAGAGAGAGCGAGCCTGATGCATGATGGGCTCGATCCCATGAACCGTGTGATCATGACCTGAGCCGAAACCAAAAGTTGGATGCTTAACCTACTGAGCCACCTAGGCTCCCCAATGGTAAGCTGGTTTATCCAAAGTCTACTAAATTAAATATTAATCATATCTAAAAAATACCCTTACAGAACATCTAGACTAGTGTTTTGACCAAACAATTATGTACTACAGCCTAGCCAAGGTGATACATAAAATTAACCATCACAATGTATATGTGTACATTTAATTCTATAGTAGAATACACTCATTTATTATCAACAAATCCTTTGTTATGTTCAACAACTTGCCTTATAGTGTTCAGATCTAGATTCTTAATCTGGAATCCTAGCGGGTCCCCTATCTTCAGGTTAGGGGAGAGGGTTCATGAATTTTTCTGGGGGAGAGATCCATAGCTTCACATACTCTCAGAAGTCTAAAAGGGTCTGATGCTGGCCCAGAAAGGTACAGAGTCCCTATAAACAGATATCTATACTGAGTGAAACATTTTTGAAATTTGAAGGCAGGATTCTGGTGTTGAACAAGCAGCACCCTTACAGACTGCTCTGGGAGTTGCTCGTTACATAAATACAAAGTCCTCACCAACTGTAAGTAATAGATTAGATACATATCGTTGCTTTCCAATAAGGTTTTTCATATCTTACTCATATTACAAGAGAGATGGAACAGTCCAAAATGAGTCTCTTGGAAGCAAGTTTTTGGTCATTACAGTTTTATGAGCTATTTAGTTAATACATGGCCAGAGTGAGCAGCAGTGAGGAGCTTTCCAAATTCTTAGAGATCAGAAAGAATGCTGACATCTGAATCCTAAACTTATCAACTCAGCACATATGAGAAGCTAGCAAAATGTCTCCAGCACTCTAAGGACAGCTGTGTCCTTTAAATGAATGAATCAATAGAAGAAGCTTAGTATTTTATTTTATTTTATTTAAAGTTTTTTTTTCAACGTTTATTTATTTTTAGGACAGAGAGAGACAGAGCACGAACGGGAGAGGGGCAGAGAGAGAAGGAGACTCAGAATCGGAAACAGGCTCCAGGCTCTGAGCCATCAGCCCAGAGCCTGACGCGGGGCTCGAACTCACGGACCGCGAGATCGTGACCTGGCTGAAGTCGGACGCTTAACCGACTGCGCCACCCAGGCGCCCCAAGAAGCTTAGTATTTTAAAGTAGTTCAGACTGCAAAGGGGCTGCACAAGGGAGTTTCTAGGATGATGGAACTATTCTATATGATACTATGGTTGTAGACCTATGACTTAATGCATTTGTCAAAACCCACAAAATTATACATCACAAATAGTGAACTTTTTTACATGCAAATAGAAAAAAAAGTCAACAGGATATCCAAGGATCTCAGGATGGAATGCAGTGACAAATGAATCTGATTGTATTACAAATATATGATATAACCTCACTGAAGGAAGTGGGGAAAACAGAAGCTGACCTAAGGAACTTTGGAAAACCATATTTGGACTGGATACTTTAAGGCTAAAGACAAAAAGGACAGATATAAACACTATCGTTGGTAAGGGTCAGCATTTCTGAAACTGCTTTATTTATCTACTAGGATAAAATAAATAAATTAAAGACAACGGGAGCCAGATTTCTCACTTTATTTATTTATTTTTTTTAATTTTTTTTTTCAACGTTTATTTATTTTTGAGACAGAGAGAGACAGAGCATGAACAGGGGAGGGGAAGAGAGAGAGGGAGACACAGAATCGGAAACAGGCTCCAGGCTCTGAGCCATCAGCCCAGAGCCCGACGCGGGGCTCGAACTCACAGACCGTGAGATCGTGACCTGGCTGAAGTCGGACGCTTAACCGACTGCGCCACCCAGGCGCCCCTGGATTTCTCACTTTAAAGAAAGAAATGAAAAAACAATCAAGGAGAGAAGGCTAGAATGAATTCTGTAGTGCTGTATTAGAATTGGAAATGTCTATATGAACTCATGTTCATTTTAATATATATTCAGATAGATACAGAAACAAATATAGATATGTGTTTATATGGGTTAATATCTGTGTGTATGTAAACAAACACACACTTATTTGCTAGCTCTGTTCATTGAGTAGACCTGGAAGCAGAGGCAACTCAGTAGCAATGAGCATGTCCAGCACCCAAATCTTGGTTCCTAAATAACATTCTCCAACAAAAGGACACAGGAAGTAACCTGAAAGAGCTCTCAAATCTGGAAGAATTTGGCCAAAGTTGGAACAATTTGAACCACAAAGTAATAATAGTATTCTATTATAATCCAAAGAATAAATATCCATGAGTCCATACTAAATAAACAATTGAATAAATAAGTAGGTAGATAAGTGCCAGAGAAGAATCAAATTTTCTTTACAGAAGAATTCAGGACAATATTTGTAGCTACTCCCCTCTCCAGGAAGTCGAGCTGATTCTCCCTTTCCTTGGGTGTGGGCTAGACTTGGTGACTTGCTTCCAAAGCACGGAATAGAGGAAAGAAAAACAGTAATTCCAAGTGGAGAAGACTGGCAAGTACCATCTTAAACAAGTGGGTAAGGTTAACATTATCAGTGATAAGTTACATTGGTATCATATATCTCCTGATATGATGGGAAGAAAAAGCACTTCACCTTTGTTGTAAGCTTCCTCCAAACTTAATAATCTGGTGTGATCATAAGAAAAACCCAAACTAAAGGACATTCTGCAAAGTATCTGACCTGTACTCCTCAAAAATGTCAATGTCACAAAGGAAAAGGAAAGACTGAGAAACTGTGCAAGATTGGAGAGGATTAAGCAAAACATGGTAACTAAATGCAGTGTGGGACCCTGGATTGGATCCTTGAATAGAAAAATGACATTAATGGAAAAACTGGTAGGATTGGAATAAAGTCCATGGTTAATAGCATTATACTAATGTGAATTTCTTAGTTTTGACAAATGTACCACGATTATGTAAGATGTTAACATTAGGGGGCACTAGATGAATGAAGGTAACCCTCAGTACTAACCTTGCAACTTTTTAGTATATCTAAAATTATTCCAAAAATATATTAGATTCAGAAAAGCAAAATCTGACAGAGTGTCTAATATAAGAAAAATGTTCTTCCGTTGGTCAGGAATATTTCTCCAGGCCTGAGCGGGCTGAAACACGCCTCAGGTCTGCGTAAGAATTCTCTGTTTACCCAACAACTTTTGGATTGCTGACTCAGCCTAGAGGGGGCTGTGGTCCTGTGAAAAGGAAAGCTTTGAAGAGGTCAAATGAGCATACTGTGACAAGAAATATATATCCCCTAATTATAAATCAATCAACTGGCATCCAGGCCAATTGCATCAACCTCAGAAAACTTAGTTATAAATCTCTCACTGAGAACGTGCTTCTCCCAAGGTCCAAACTACACTTTCTGGACTAGCAAATCTCAAATTCAGAGCCTACGATCTGATGGGTTCCCCCTCTAACTCCTGCACACCCCCGTCCCTTTATCCACATTGTTGTTCCAGTCCATTAGGCCTCCTGGCAGCCAGCTCTCCTAGCAGACCTCCAGTAACATCATGCTTGCTTTATACAATAAAACCTATTTCTGATACCTTAGCATCCCTGTTACTTTCTTGAATATTATGAATACCAGTTGCAAAAGTAAAATTCCCGGGGTGCCTGGGTGGTGCAGTAGGTTGAGTGCCTAACTCTTGATCTCAGCTCAGGAGCTCACAGTTCATGAGCTGAGCCCTGCATTGGGCTCTGGACTGATATGGAGCCTGCTTGGGATTCTGTCTCTCCTTTTCTCTGCCCCTCCCTCACTTGAGTGGGCGCTTTCACTGCTCTCGCTCGCTTTCAAAATAAATAAACTTAAAAAAAAAATCAAAAGTGAGATTCCCTCAGGCCCTTTGATGTTTTTATTAAATAAGAGCTGTGCCTGTATTCTGGAAACATTAGGGTACAATACCATTAAACAATTACTCTAAAATCTAGCTTCCACCAGGTTTTTACTGAAACCTGAAAGAAAGAACATGATTCTCTCCCTGATAATACAACATAATACAACTAACTTCTAAGACTTTGCCTTGAACTTCAAGTTCTTCTGGCCAACATTACTCTGACCTGGTTGTCGATAAATTTTAGTAACTATTGCAATGGAGAGCTTTTTACGACTCAAAGCTCACCAAACCCTGTGTATTGAAAACTATAATGTGTTAAGGAGTCAACCAAAAGAATGCAGAGCGTTTTATTATGTAATAAGCCAGAATGAAAACTAAGGTTGACAAATATTTGTTTCCTCTTTGTTGTCCAAACTTTATCACACATAGTTTTTTGTGTGATTATTACAGTCTAAACACTTGACTGTAAAGAAATGGGATGAGTAATTTTTGACTGGCAGAATTTTTGTTTTATTACTACAGACGAGCCTGTATTTAGACTGTGTGCCTGACTTGTGTGTATTCTCCCCAGGACTAGGTAGAGGGTGGGATATTTCCTTCCCTTTACACTGGGGATGAGCAGTTAATCCCTCCTTACGTTCCTCTTCTCTGGGGTCTGATCCTAGTCAGGGTCTCAATGCCTCGACTCAAGTTTCCCTTCCATTCTGGTCCCCATTTCTGTGCCCTGCCCATGGTAGTGAGAGAACAGTCGCTTGAATTTTGTCATTTACCTAAATAAACCTAAATAAAGTGCATATAATGCAATCTCTTTTTTAAAAAAGTTTTTAAAGTTTGAGAGAGAGAGCACAAGCGCGCACACAAGAGTGGGGGAGAGGAAGAGAGAGAGGGAGAGAGAATCTTAAACAGGCTTCTGTACTGTCAGCACAGAGTCTGACACAGGGCTCGATCCTATGAACCATGAGATCATGACTTGAGCCGAAATCAAGAATTGGATGCTCAATCGACTGAGCCACTCAGGCGTCCCTTGATACATCTATTTTATTTACAAATTTATTAACTTCCTACTCTTCCCATCTTTTTCATGTAATCATGTACTTTCAAGTAAAGATACATAGTAGGCAGAGTTCAGGGGAGAAGATAAGCCTGGATGTTTACATTTGGGAATTGTCAGCATCCATATGACTTCTGAAATTCACCCTGAATGAAGGCACCAGCTTCAATCCTTACACTAAATTTTAGTAAAGCTCAATTTCTTTTTCATTTTTTCAACATTTATTTATTTTTGGGACAGAGAGAGACAGAGCATGAACAGGGGAGGGGCAGAGAGAGAGGGAGACAACAGAATCGGAAACAGGCTCCAGGCTGTGAGCCATCAGCCCAGAGCCTGACGCGGGGCTCGAACTCACGGACTGCGAGATCGTGACCTGGCTGAAGTCGGACACTCAACCGACTGCGCCACCCAGGCGCCCCTCTTTTTCATTTTTAAATAAATACATTAAAAAATATATATGCAATAAGAAGCTCTTCTATTTTCCTCCCGCACATGCCTGGGGTGCTTGAGTTTGGCTTTGCAAAGCACTGTTCAGGGACAGAGAAATCCAAAGGCTGAGTTCTATGACATCTCCATTTTCAATTTTATTACAAACTGCCAATTGCTTTTCAAAATGCAATGTACTAATTTATAAGCAATTAATGAAAGAGTTCCTATTTCTTCACATCCTTTCCTAAACTTTATATTATCAGACTTCATACCTGTCAGTCTGTGCACTGACCTCTCCCCTCAGGGACCAGATTTCTGCTCTAACTGGCTAGATGAAGATTCTTCACTCTCACCTTAGCACAAGACTTTTTGCCCTTCAAGGTTTGTGAGAGTAAGATACAGTTCTAGAAAAACAAAATTCATTAGTGGACCAATAATTAAATATGAATTTAATAATTTATTCTTTTCTCATCCCTAGCAAATATTTTAAACATAGTCACATAAATAAGTAATAAATATGTAAAAAAAAAAAAAAAAAAAGCGTTACGGAGAGGACGCCTGGGTGGCCCAGTTAAAGCCTCTGACTTCAGTTCAGGTCACGATCTCGCAGTCCATGAGTTCCAGCCCCACGTCAGGCTCTGTGCTGACAGCTCAGAGCCTGGAACCTACTTATTTTTTCTATTTATTTATTTATTTACATCCAAGTTAGTTAGCATATAGTGCAACAATGATTTCAGGAGTAGATTCCTTAATGCCCCTTACCCATTTAGCCCATCCCCCGTTCCCACAACCCTTCCAGCAACCCTGCTTGCCTTTCTTTTTAAAAAAAAATTTTTTTTTAAATGTTTATTTATTTTTGAGACAGAGAGAGACAGAGCATGAATGGGGGAGGGTCAGAGAGAAGGAGACACAGAATCTGAAACATGATCCAGGCTCCGAGCTGTCAGCACAGAGCCCGATGCGGGGCTCGAACTCACGGACCACAAATTCATGACCTGAGCCGAAGTCGGCTGCTCAACCGACTGAGCCACCCAGGTGCCCCCTTGCTTGCCTTTCTTAAGTCACCAAGGCAGTTGCTCCTCTGAGTTCCCACTGAATATCCTTTTATTTTTTAAAAAATTCATTTTGAGAGAGAGAGAGAGTAGCGGAGGGGCAGAGAGAGAGAGAGAGTGTGAGTGCAGGGGAGGGGCAGAGAGGGAGAGAGTGAATCTCAAGGAGCCTCTGTGCTGACAGCATGGAGCCCAACACAGAGATCAATCTCACAAACTGTGAGATCATGACCTGAGTCGAAATAGATGCTTAACCATCTGAACCACCCAGGCACCCCCCCCATAGAATATTCTATTGACTGTTCTCATAGCACTTATATTTTATTGTGTTTATCTCTTTTTGCCATCTTGACTGATGCTGTTCAATAGAAACCTAACACAACCCACATGTAGTTTTAACTTTTCTACTAGCCACATTAAAAACAGTAAAAACAGATGAAAAGATTTTCATATTTTTATTTAACCCATTATATCCCACATATTGTCATTTCAACATGTACCTGATATAAAATTTATTAATGAAGTAGTTTAGCTTACTTTCTGGTACTATGCCTTCAGATTCCTATGTGTTTTTTTAACTAGTATATTGCATATTAGCAGATTGCAGTCTGGACTGGCCACATTTCACGTGCTCAATAGTCACATATATCTAAGTGGCTCCCAGATGGGACAGTGTGAGCTTCAAAAGGAATCCTATCTTGTTCATTGTTTTATTCCCAGGTACCTGATTTGTAAGAAATGCCTAATAAATGCTTGTTAAATGAATGAATGAACAAATCAACAATGATAAAAATAGCTAGGGTTGATTGCTTACAATGTGAAAAGTCACTCTGATAAGCAATGTACATAACTTTCCTTATCAGCAAATGCTTGGTTGGCATTCAATGGCTATTTCACAGTCATTAGATAATTATGTAGTCTTGGGAAAGCCACTTAACTTCTTATAATCTCAATTTACCTATTTGTGATAGGACAGAGGGTATGGCCAAAGTGACTCTGAAGACCAGTTCTAAAATAGGGTGGATATAAAAAAAAAACCTTAAAAAAATTTTTTTTTATATTTATTTTTGAGAGTGAGCCGGGGAGGGGCCAAGAGAGAGGGAGACACAGAATGTGAGCTGTCAGCACAGAGCCCGAAGCAGGGCTCGAACTCGTGAACTGTGAGATCATGACTTGAGCCAAAGTGGGATGCTTAACCAAATGAGCCAACCAGGCGCCCCCCCAAACAACTTTTTTTTTTTTTTTTTTTTGATGTTTACTTTTGAGAGAGACAGAGCGTGAGCAGGGGAGGGACAGAGAGAAAGGGAGACACAGAATCTGAAGCAGACTCTAGGTTCGGAGCTGTCCGCACAGAGCCTGACTGGGACTCTAACTCACAAAGAGCGAGATCATGACCTGAGCTGAAGTCAGACACCTAACTGACTGAGCCACCCAGGCGTCCTTAAAATAGAGTGGATTATAAATAAATGCAGGAGATGGGTAAGAAGTTTAAGGAAACAATACTGCACAACGGAAAGGTGCATGCTTTGGAATTAGACACATGATATTAGAATTCCCAACTCCGCTACCTCATATATGCTCTTAGGCAATTTAATTAAATCCCCTAATTTTCTATTTCCTTATCTGTTAAATGGAGACAGTAAGACCTACCTTGTTGTGAGGTTTGTAAATAATATCTTCAAAGTGTTTGGCACTTAGTAAATCTTCAAAAACTAGAAGATAGGCATTATTATTGGCTCTAGGAAGTCTTTTGCACTTTTTTCAAAGATTTAACAATTTTAAAGGTGTCTAGATAGGGCTTATCATGCGTTAAGTGCTTTAAAATATTAACTCACTTAGCTTCACAACACCCCCATGAGATAGCTGCTATTATTGTCATTTCCATTTTACCCCTGGGAAACCGAGGTATAGAGGATTAACTTGCCCAAGGTCACTTAGTAAGTGGTGTTGCTAGGATTCTACACCCAGGAGTTCAGTTCTGGTGTCAGGGCTCTTAATCACTATGCCTTCTTATTCTCAAGCCAACCATTGCCTAATTCATGAGAAAAAACCCTGCAATTGGCTGCTCTAATAAATATAACATTAATGAACTGGTTTTGTTTATGGAAAACTAATCTGTGCTCTCTGCTCTGGAGAGTAAGAGATTAGAGACTGCATCAAATGTAAATCTTAGTTCCTTGAAGAGTCACACCTTTGTATTTAATGACAAATTCTTATACATAGGTGTGGTTTTCTGCCTGAGGTTCTCCCAGTTTGGGGCCTTTGTTTGCAAATATTTCTGGAAGCAGACCTCTCCTTAGAAGCTCAAGGATGTGACAGCACTTATCTTTAGAGACTTAATGCAGAGTTCTCAAAAAGCACCACCCAAATGCAGGAAGTAGGTGAGTCAGAGTGTATGGCTGACACTTTGGACACATGTGATGCTGGAATACAGATGATCATCTAGTCATCCCCATTTTTGGGCATCTACAGGAGCTCTGTCCTGATTTATGTTCAAAGAGAGTTAATCTCCAAGAAAGAAAGAAAGAAAAAGAAAAAAAGGAGACAGGAAAAAGAAAAGAATAGTCTCCAGGTCTCAGGGAGACCCTCATTGCCCCCAAACGAGGTCTGAACAATGACAATGCCACCCACAAAAAAGGGGGAAAAACGACCATCTAATCAGATGAGGAAAGAAACTGACCAGCAAGATGGCTTCTTTTTTTCACAATTATTCTTGCAAAAGATAACAGACAGGATATCAAGAATATTACAAATACTGTTCCTCTTCTTTCCAACATCTGTGAGCTACCAGGACACTTTAATCAATAGAGTAGATAGTTGAGAATGTAGGGGAGGCAAAATTTTACCTCTACTTTAGCCAGGCCTGAGATTAAACTGATATAAGACAGATTAACAGGAGAAAAGCATATAAACTTAGATGTTTTATATGACATGGGACCTCTCATAAGAGACCCACAGAAATGGCAAACCCACACGCTTTTACATTAGGTTGAAAAAAACAAGGCAATTGTGGAAAAGTAACTACACCATACGGGGAGGCTAAAGGAAGATAAGTGTTATTTTAACATGGTCTATTTATACAGGATTCTCTTGGCTTTGATTCCCCCCATTGAAGAATGTTCCTTTTTTCCTGGTATAGGGAGCACACTTTCACACAGGAGTGTTTATCTCCCGCTTTCAGGAAGAACAGGGGAGATTAGACTACCCTTCTTTGCATCTGCTGTTTTTTAAGCGCCTTCAGTTCAAAATAGTCCTTATGCCAAAGTGGCATATTCTGCCTTCTTTCCTTCTCCCCCTTTGACAATTCCCCCAAAAGATTCATGGTCCAGAATCTGAGTTTCTATTCTATTTCTCAGTGATTTAGTCTCTTAGTCTTGAGGATAGGTCCGTTCATTTAAAGAGCTGTATTCTAGTTCAGGACGCAACGGTGCAGATGAGGGTAGCTGTTCCTCTAAGTTAAATCTCCATACGATATGAGCAATCAGGCATTTACTGAGGGGTATTTTTCACAGAAACTAAAGAAAAACAAATATTAATGGTTAAAAACTTAGTTTCTGAGTCCAGAGGAGAGCCAGTTGAGAAGATTTCTAGATTTAAGCAAGAAGTTTCTTTATATGGTAGAATGAAGATGTCAGTTGTAATTTGACAAATTTCCTGGTTTGTAGTTTGAATGTCCGTTGTTACATTTACTGGGTGTTCCAGTGAATTTTCTGAGTGGCCCACATGAGTAGACATGAAGGTTGTTTATCTGTGATCTGTTGTGGTGATTTTCTGAAGTTTATATCAGGTCATCCAGCTTTAGCTTGTAGGACCAAGGGAAAAGGGAAAATCATTCTTTGTGATTTCAAGTCAGAAGGGTGGGAAAAATGGTAAATGTTAGTTTGCAGAGTTGTGGCCACATACTGGAGGAAACTAGAATTTCAGGATCCAGACCAATTTGTAGTCAGATAACTAAACCTCGAAGACAATAAACAGGGCTAGAGTCTTTTTATTTATTTATTTTTTTGAGAGAGAGAGGGAATGAGTGAGTGAGGGGGAGAGAGAGAAAGACTCCCAAGAGGGGCAGAGAGAGAGAGAGGGAGAGACAGAAGCAGTGCTCACCCGAAGCAGGGCATGAGCTCACTTGATGCAGGGCTCAAACTCACCAACCGTGAGGTCATGATGGCCTGAGCCGAAGTCAGATGCTTAACGACTGAGATACCCAGGCACTCAGGGCTAGAATCTTCATTGTAAGAGTGGATAGCTTTTCACGGAAATGTAGTTTTCTCTCTAGAGTCAATCCCATTTTTATTAAATATAATTACAGTGAAACTATTTTGTTTGTAAAATAAGTTTAGTCTCATTAAACTTGGCCTGATTATTTACATAAGTGTGGCAAGAATAGTGATTTATCACATAGGTTCTTTTCAAGTCTGTTCTGTTGGAACTTTTAATAAGGAATCTTAGATTGAGCCTTTAAAAGCCATTTAAGGCTAAGATATGAAGCCAAGAATTTGCTATCACACTTTGCCTATAGCATACATAGATTTGGGTGAATTCCTCTCTTCTCAAGTACCCAATACATGTTAAGGTTTTTGGGCCTGCCAAGAAGTAACCTTCCTTATTCACCTGTAGGGCTGGGAATCCTGTAAACAAGGTATGGGGCTGGTATTTAAAGAGGCTTTATAAGCATTAGCTCCCTAAAGTCAACCTTAGTTCCTTAAATCCATCTGGTCACATTTGAGTCTATGTACATCATTGTCAAATATGACATTACGGTCCAAGCCTTGATAGTGTAATCAATGTTTCCAATCATGTTCTATTATAAAGAGAACAGATTCTCATTGAACCTATGAAAACAACTATATCATCATGAATAAGAATATTTATGAAGAGCCTCTAAATTTTGGAGGGATCAGAGAGAAAAAGATAAATATTTTAAGTTTTGTTCACAAAGGCATAGACTATCAAATTGAGATAAGTTACAGATAGCTTCAGAAAAAGAGAGAAAAAGGTTTTCTTAAATCTGGAAGACAAAATATTAAAGGTCCAACAATGCTTTAAATAAGAAGTCATAAAACTGTAATCATCATCATCAGTTCATTCATGTGCTTTCTTTTTTTTTTTCAAATAAGCTCTATGCCCAGAGTGGGGCTTGAACTCCTATCCCTGAGATCAAGACCTGCATGGTTTACCAACTGAGGCTGCCAGGAGCCCCCATCTATTTACTTTCTGTTTGCTTGATCTTGGGTTAGCAGTTTTATGAACCAATCAGTTTCTCCATTAGAATTCTAGAAATTCTGGAGCCCAGATGGCTCATTGGTTTAAGTGTCTGTCTCCTGATTTCAGCTCAGGTCATGATCCCAGGGCTGTGGGATCAAGCCCTGCATTAGGCTCTGTGCCAAACATTGAGCCTGCTGAAGATTCTCCCTCTCTCTCTTCCTCTCTCCCCTTCTCTGCCCCTCTCACTTGCCCTCTCTCTCTCTCTCTCTCTCTCAAATAAAAAAAAATTAAAAAAAATTTTAAAAAGAATTCTAGAAATTCATATCCCCTTTAGTGATGTAATCTTAGAGTTATCAGAAACCTGTATTTTAGAGTACTTGTCAGCATCCTTTCCATGATCTCTTTAGAGATGAAGCAGTTTTGCTTGTAGTTGTCTATAAGTGTTCTCAGAGAACAATCAAGAGTAAAGCAATAATGATTTATGAATGACAAAAGACTTAAAAATAGCCATGGTTAAAGATCTGCTGAGAGTTCACTATTAAAAAATGATACAATTAACAAAGAACATTTGGTTATTTCTGTGACATGCAATGTTTTCAAGTAATAATTAGAATTATGACTGATTATATAGACAGTAAGGACACTCACAGATTCCTAGGAATTTTGTACAATTTTTGAAATATTGGTAACATACACAAATAAGATCTAAAGAAAGTTAATTATCACTTGTATTTGACAATGTTTCTCATACAATTAACATCTCAAAAAAGCTGATTAGTTTAATCTCATTTCATAAGGGTAGACAACAAATCTTTGAGATCACCTAGGGACCCTTATAGAAATTCCAAAGTTGGTTCCAGGTCAAAAGACTTCATTTTCAATTTGATTTGGGGAAATTTGTCAAAAACACTTAAACGTTTAAAATACTCCATTAAGGGGGCGCGTAGGTAGCTCGGTCGGTTAAGCATTGGACTTCGCTCAGGTCATGATCTCATGGTCCGTGAGTTCGAGCCCCGCGTCGGGCTCTGTGCTGACGGCTCAGAGCCTGGATCCTGTTTCAGATTCTGTGTCTCCCTCTCTCTCTGCCCCTCCCCTGTTCATGCTCTGTCTCTCTCTCTGTTTCTTTTTTTTTTTTTTTTTTTATTTTTTTTTCAACGTTTATTTATTTTTGGGACAGAGCGAGACAGAGCATGAACGGGGGAGGGGCAGAGAGAGAGGGAGACACAGAATCTGAAACAGGATCCAGGCTCTGAGCCGTCAGCACAGAGCCCGACGCGGGGCTCGAACTCACGGAGCGCGAGATCGCGACCTGGCTGAAGTCGGACGCTTAACCGACTGCGCCACCCAGGCGCCCCTGTCTGTCTCTGTTTCAAAAATAAATAAACGTTAAAAAAAAGTAGTTTAAAAAAAAAAAAAAACTCCATTAAGTAGTATCCCAGGGACAAAACGCTTAGCTATTGATCTAATTAAAGTGGCAATTAAAAGATTTTAAAGGTAAATATAGAAAGTCATATAATTGTTAAAAAAACAAACAAACCCTCAGCTCCTTTCGTATGGAAGACTCAGTTTTCCTAAGTAATCAGATCTGACAAAGACAACGTGAAGTACAGGAAATTATTCCGATAAGTCATAAAATCTTTATTTCCTTGGCAGATAACACAAAAGAAAAACCTTTTATAATCTCTTATTAAAAGCAGACCAATAATCTAAGAAACTGTCATTTTAATGGGGAGAAAATTAAATTCATTTTCTATATTATTGAGGTCATAGAATTACAAGAGTTACAAAACTCTTATATTTGATCCATTTAATTTTGGCTAGCTTTGACCTTGTAACATAAAATTTGTTTTCCACAAAACTGCAATTTTCTACATCCATTTAGATTTTGTCTTATTCCTTTTCTCTTTCTTATTCTGGAACACTTAGTGATTTTACTTTGGACAAACTACTCCTTTTTTTCCCAAAAACACATCCTACATTCATCATACACTCTTTATTTAAAAACACATCCCATTCTCCTCCTATACTTTGTACACAAAGGTTTTTTTCCCTTTGTTATTATTTTTAGTAGTTTTATTTTCATATATAGATTACAAATTTTAATCATTAGTAACCTTTATTTTCCAGTGAAAATCAGGAAGCAAGTAATTGTGAACTATTATATATTAACATCCTGCAAGGGGTTAGTAAACTTGTGACTACATAATTATAATTATAAAAATTTATAATTTTTAGAGACTTATGCTTTTTCATAGTACAATTTTTTAAGGTGGTAAAAGATATGTTTACTATCTTAAATATCTTTTTTCTCTCTATAAAAATTAAGAAGCCAAAAGTATAAATACTTTTGTTCAGCAATTAATGTTTTAGTATATTTCCTTATTTGAAAATGATCTAGATATCCAATGAATATCCACAATTTAACTTAATATAACTTCAAGGTTTCAAGTTTCCAAAAAGATTTTGGAAACTACTTTTAAGTAGACACAATACTTTGCTTACTGAAACAAAGGTAGCATAATCTTAAGTTATTCTTCTGTAGATAAATCAGCCAAATAAAAAAAAAAAATCACAGAAGGAAAGAACTTAAAAGTGAAAACATATGGCTCTCTCCAAGTTTTATTTTGTACTGCTGTGTTTGACATACATAAAGAATTTATTTTTATTGTACATTTTATTTTTAAACTGAATTTATAATTTTACAATCTTAAACATCTAGTAGAGATAAACTCATTGGATTAGCAAACCCAAGTAGAAAAAGTTGTATGTCTTCATTATGTTTAATGTTTACAACTCTGAAGACATGATTGTTTTTATTAAACCACCTAGCTTTTATTTACCAAAAATTGTTCTAGATCTTGTGAACTTGAAAAACACTTGGGTTAGTTTCTGTATTTCTGAGTTTTGGGTATACTTAATTTATACAAGTGCTTATTTTTTTTTTACCTGACTAAATAGAGCTCTTTTACAAAGTAATTTTGGCAATATCATATGAAGGTAGAAAAATATCATATTACATAACATATACACCTAGACACAGACATGCAAAAAGAGATCTTAGAGTCTTCATTTTAAATCTCAGCCATAAGTTAGGTATAAACTCAGAAACATAAAACTTACTAACTTATATGAGAGCTGTCTTTGCCTTGTTAATTTTTTAATTTGCTCTTCCTATCAGTATCAAGAGGGCGTTTGTTTACGGATGAGAGCTCTGTGAAAAATCTTTTTAAAAAAGATAAAAGTCTAAATATTCAAGAGTATGCTGTATTTTTATTAAAAAAAAATTTTTTTTAACGTTTTATTTATTTTTGAGACAGGGAGAGACAGAGCATTAACAGGGGAGGGTCAGAGAGAGGGAGACACAGAACCTGAAACAGGCTCCAGGCTCTGAGCTGTCAGCACAGAGCCGGACGTGGGGCTCGAACTCACGGACCAAGAGATCATGACCTGAGCCGAAGTCGGACGCTTAACCGACTGAGCCACCCAGGCGTCCCTATACTGTCTTTTTAAAATGAAGTATAATTGACATACAATGTTGTGTTATATTAGTTTCAGAGGTATTTTGATTTAACAATTCTATACATTACTCAGTGCTCACCATCAGTGTAGATACCATCTATCACTATACACTATTACAATATTCCCTATGCTGTATTTTTCATCTCCATGCCTTATTATATAACTGGAAGTTTCTACCTCTTAATCCCTTTTGCCACTCCTACCCCTATCTCCCCTCTGGTAACCACCAGTTTGTTCTCTTCATTGAAGGGTCTGTTCATTTGTTTTGTTTTCTAGATTCCACATATAAGTGAAATCACATGGTACTGTCTTTCTCTGTTTGACTTAAGTCAGAAAATATACCTATTTGAATCCAAAAACAGTATTCCTCTTTATGGTTTAAAATCAGTAAGCCTGGGGTGCCTGAGTGGCTCAATAGCTTAAGCATCTGACTTCAGCTCAGGTCATGATCTCATGGTGCATGAGTTCAGGCCCAGTATCAGGCTCTGTGCTGACAGCTCAGAGCCTGGAGCCTGCTTTGGATTCTAACGTCTCCCTCTCTCTCTGCCCCTCCCCCACTTGCGCTATGTCTCTCTCAAAAATAAACATTAAAAAAAATTTTTTTTAAATCAATAAGCCTTTTATCCCTTAACCATAGACATAAGAGGAGTCCCCAAAGAGTGCAAAAGATGCAGCCCTCCCCAAATCCAGTAAGTTCATTCCCAGAGTCAGCTTAAGAACGCAGACTTTCATTGTCACTGGCTTAAGGTAAGAACAGTGTTTATGAAACTGGTGTCTCTTGTTATCTGTGGGAAGATGAGATGCTTCCAACTATAGACCAGCTAATTTGTGTATTGGGTGGTTGACATTAGGATGAGTGTTTCCTAACACTAATGAAGGTGAGGCAACAAGCCCCCTCATGGACAGGGACCTCTCGTTAAGACAACCTTCCTTAGCAGCTGGTAATGTTGGACAAAGAGAATGCTGCTTGTCATTTTGTATCTTGGGTTGCCAGCCTGTTTGTCTGGTTACCTGACTCAAGCCAACACTTGTACCCTCTGGCTGGTGGAGAACTAAAGCCAAACTCTGAAGACAGAACAAGATGAAAGGAATATCCCATCTTATGATTTTTCCCCCTTATGATAAATACCCCAAAAGACAGACAAGGAAAACAAAGACTAGCAACCTATGGATAATACCAATGGGTGGGGCGCCTGGGTGGCTCAGTCGGTTAAGTGTCCGACTTCGGCTCACGTCATGATCTCATGATCTCATGGTCCGTGAGTTCGAGCCCCGCGTCGGGCTCTGTGTCAGAGCCTGGAGCCTGTTTCAGATTCTGTGTCTCCTTCTCTCTCTGACCCTCCCCCGTTCATGCTCTGTCTCTCTGTCTCAAAAATAAATACACGTTAAAAAAAAATTAAAAAAAAAAAATACCAATGGGTAACCAGGACCAAACTTACAAGAGTCACAATTCAAAGAACTAATTTTTATAAATGTTTTTATCCTGTCAATCTTTCTTCCTTTCTTCTTTCTTTCTTTCTTTCTTTCTTTCTTTCTTTCTTTCTTTCTTTCTTTCTTAAGTAATCTCTATATCCAACATGGGGCTTGAACTCACAACCCTGGGATTAAGAGTTGCATGTGCTACTGACTGAGCCAGCCAGGCACCCCTGCCAATCTATATTTAGAGAGGAAAAAAAGATGCTTTTATTATTCTTGTTTTGGCTGGGCCTATAGGCAGAGATCTGAGATACTGGTATGTGTAGCATATGTGTTTCTGGGTTTATTCCTACATGTTTTCTCAGTAATACATGGTATTTCTCTTTAGGTTGTAAACTATTTTTTAATAGGTTTAAATTATTTTTGTTTGGTGTAATTTACCTTTGTTTACAGAACGGTGTTTCTATAAGGATCTACAAGGATCTACAAGGATCTATAAGGATCTACAAGGATCAAAAGCACATACATGTATTTTATATTTGAATAAAATTACAAGGCAGTTGATTCCAATATATATGGCAGCCCAATTCTCAGGACTCTTGCTGAAAGATGGGGAAAGCATTTGAATGAATGATTACTTTCTTTGGTATTACTACATTTTATAGGTTAGACTCTGGGCAAAATCCTTCATCACCTTTTGTGGAGACTATTACTCACTCTTTGTAGATATATGAATTCTTTGGATCCATTTAAGAATGATGGTGCACTGAGGGACACTGGCCAATCCAACAACATGCCCTCCCTGTGAGTTTGTACCATGTTGGAGAGTGAGCCATTGTTTTAATTTTAAGTCCTCCTTCAGAAAGCCCATCTCGGGGGGCCGGCGGTGGGGAGTGTCTCTGCTGGAGGTGCATGTTACATACACAATGACTTTAATCAAATGAGATGCCTTTATGCTCTCAAACCTAAAGTTATTTTTGAATTTCATAATGTACTCATTCAGCAATTACTTAATTTCTTCATGTGTTTTCCTCAGAACTAAGTAATAGTTTGTATCTATCTATTGAAAAAAATCAAGATGTTTGCACAGAAACTAAAAAATCTGCAATGAAAGTATTCTCCAGAAATAGTATCTGAATTGCACATGCCGATAAATCTCAGCAGTGGTGAACTTAGTTCTTCTTCTGAGAATATGCCCCTCAATTCCCTAGGCTGGGCTCGATCCTCTTTATATATATTCCTTCACCCTGAATTATATAGGAATGATCCATTTGAGGTCTTCCTCTAATACCCTATGCTCTATGGAAAAATACTGTCTTACCTGACTTTACACGCCTAGTTCGGGGACAAGTACTTTAAACCAAGGCATTTATCTGAATTGAACCGCTTAATGACTCAAGTAGTAAATATGAATCATGTAATCTGTTTTGCTGCCGGCGCGTGCTCTTTCACAAGCTAGAATTTGGCCCACAGGTCTTATGTTTGTTCTGGAAAGGTGGTTATTGACCCATTTGTAACAAGTGTTCTCACGTTGGCCCGGCGATTTCACAATTCTGCCTCTGGACTGGGTTCTAGACACACACCATCTGGCGTCACCTATGGGAATGCTTCATCCCTGAGGGCAAGCGGCTTGTTGGCTTTGTGGTCCTGGGCCCTCCTGCAGGAATGACTGTACCTGGCGCGCTGGGCTGGTCGGTGAGCTCCTCCAGGGCAGAAGCCATGGTATTTCAATGAAAATTTCCTGGGTTCGGAGCTCTGGTCGGCCACAAAGTAGGCAGCTCAGTAAATTATTGCAGTTTCCAACTAGGTGAGGCAGAATGGGTGCTTTGGGGCCACTAACGGGGCCAGGCACTGAAACAAGCCCTACACCCTCAAAGAAAAATCACTCGGAACCATCTTCGCGCATCCTGAAGTATCAACCCGTGCGCGCTAAGTCTCTGTGCCCAGAGCTTTCACTCATTTAAAATTCTCAACAATCCTTTTCTTTTTCCTCCTCTGATTTGCAGTTTTTGAACGATGGCTGGCTAAATCCTAGTGAGACTGTTGATACCGCGGGAGTCTCACCGTCATGGGAATGTTATTACAGTTATTCTCACAATCCTTTTATTTATTTATTTATTTTTATAAAAGAGGGATTATACAATATTCTATATTAAAGTGTCGTGAGTGCACTAACCTGAACTGTAAGGCTGGGTACATTTTTACATACGGATACCACCCAGATCGAGAGACAGAACGTTTCCAGCTCCCCGTAGGTTCCCGTGCCCCCCCCCCCCCCCATCCCCCTGAGGTAACCGTTACTCAACTTCTCTCACCAGCGGGAAGTTTTGCACTGCGGCCTGATTTGGTCCACGGGGCTGGACGAGGCGCACGCTCTGCTCGCTCCCTACAAAGCATCGCGCCGAGGTTCCGGGAGTCCACCACCGAGCGACAGCTCCCGGCTCACAGACCCCGCGTAGGCGGTGCGGGAGCACGCCACAATGGCCGCCCGCGCTCCCCGCACGGGCCTCGCCGCATTCTCCCACCCTTCCAGCGGGTACCTCTCCCGCGCCACCGCCAGCCGGGTGTGGCCCTGGGCGCGACCCGCCGGAACGCTAGCGGCCAGAGAGGCGCTCCTGAGCCCGGGATGTGGGGCGCGCGCCCATTGGTTGAACTTTCCTACTTGGGCCGGCCGGCCGCAGAGCCCGCCTCCCGGCCCTCTTTCGGTGCTCCCATTGGCCGTTCGCGTCCCACCCGCGCCCGCTCCCGCCCCCAGCCCGCCCAGATGGAAACGGGGTTGAGGGGGTGGGAGGCCGAGGCGGGGAGGGAGGGGTCGAGGTATCCTCCCGGTAAGGGGGCGCGAGAGACAAGACAGGCCAATCCGGACAAGACGTGGAAAAGAGGCTCCGCGCCAGCCAGTCACATCGCGAGGTCCGGGTCGGGGAGGCTGACGCGAGTGCGGGCCGCAGCCAATGGGCGTGCCACTACCCGTCCGCTCTTCAGCAGCCGGTCGGGGGTGGTGGAGGAGCGAGTGAGGAGAGCGCGACGGCGGCGGAGACATCGCTGGACGGCCAGGGGGAAAGCGAGGCCCGAGCCTCTGAGTCTAGGTGAGAGGCAGCGACGCCGGGCGGGAGAGGCGAGCTGCGGGCCCCTCCTCGCCTGGCCCGGGCCGCGGCTGCGGGAGCCGGGGCGGCAGGCCGCCGGAGGCGACACCCGCCGCCCCGCCCCGCCCCCGCCCCCACCCTGGGCCGCCCGCAGCCGGGGGCGCCCGCCTGTCTCTGCCCGGATGGTCTGAGCGCGGCTGGGACGGGGCCGCCGCCTTCCAGACTGCGGGGCTGGCGAGCGGGGACGCAGGGAGGGGCCTGGTTTGCAGCCGCCGAGCCTTGGGGGCTCAGTCTGGTGTGGGGAGGCCGCATAGAAGTGGCGAAGGTGGGGGGGCGGGTAGTTAACGGAGGAGCGGGCTCTTGTGCTCCAGGGGGGCAAAAGAGGCCTGTGATTGAAGGATTTTCTGGTCCGACGAGGAAGAAAGTGATGGGGAAAGGGTGATGCTCAGAAAAGGGTGCCCGGGGAGAAGGTGCGGAACCGGGGAAAGTGACTGGCCTTTTGGAAGTAGGCATTGATAGAGGATGGGGGGAAATCAGCTGGGAGTGAAGGGAGGTAGGGTTTGTTTGTTTCGGTTTTTGCTTTTTGGAAGGTTAAGATCTCTGGACAGACCGGGACACGTGGGTTTGGAGTAAGAGGCACCTACTCCAACCGGAAGGTCCCTGAGAAAAAGCCTTTAGGTGAGGTGTGGATGGAGGCTGTTTGACTAGAAGGCGTTAGGTGGCCAGTTAGGAGAAAGTATACAAGGAGCAGATGAGGTAGGCTTATGTATGATAGCTAAAAGGTGTGGATCTTTTATGACTAAGTGAGCAAGAATAACTGCTTTTTGGGAGAGACTGGAGAGTGTCTCAGGTAGGAGTTAGTCAAGCCAGGTTTATAGGTTCATTCACTACTCATCGTGGACCAAGCACTCAGACTTAACTCTCACTACTGACGCTGATTGTGCCCCCCACCCCCACCCGCCCCCACCATCCCGGGACAGTTCATCTGATTGTTTTGCCACAACAGCACACAAACTCACCCTATCAAAAGTAAAGGCACAAATATTGTTTGCTTTCGATTGGATGGCAGTGCGGAATCGTTTAATTTCCTGTTTAAAAAAAATTAGACCATGTTGGTTTAAAGCATGAAGATACGTTCAGAAAATCTGCCCTGTAGGGGAATTTAACTATCTTGTTGGGCGCATGTAATACAGCATAAAAATGATGCAAGATCTCTTACAGTAACACAGTGACAATTAACACATAAGTACAGTTCTGTTACTGTAGGATCGACCAGTTCCACGCAGTAGAATTTGATTAGGTATCATGCTTGTTGGGGAGGTTTTTAGCCTTGGGAAGAGTTTTGTACCTAAGTAGGTTCAACGTTTTTTTTCACTTAAAGAAACACATGGTATGTGTGTGTCACTACTGCTGCCTTTCTGTTTGATGCCTTTGGGAATTTTTATTTGTGGGATGTGGGCAGAGGTTGGGGGCAGAGAAGAGGTAGAAGAAAAGAAAGCGGCCCACTGCCACATGTCCAGAAAATTTAAACGGCCTCGAGGAGGTGATAAGCACCGAGATGTAGTTTCTGCTTGAGGATAGGACAGAGGTTTGTGAACAGTTTAGCACTTCTTGACAGACAAGAAGTCCTGAGGACGGAAACCAAAGAGGGCATATGTTGTATACGATAGTTCCTTCTTAGCCAGCTCAACAAAGCATCATAGCTAATGGACCGTTCTTTAGGAAGTAGAAATAATTTTGTGGAAGAAATTTCTTGGTATTGCTATTCACTGATCACATTTTACCCTTAGGATGACAGAATACTTAAGTGCTGAGGTGCCGAGGTGACTCAGGGCAAAGAAGTAATCTGAGCGGTATGGAGTTAATCAGGGAAGGTTTCCAGGAAGGGGTGAGTTTTGAGACACCTTTTGAAGAGTTTGGATATGGGTTATTGGAAGACTTGAGGATGACATTCAAGTAGTTTGGACAAGCTGTAAGCAACTGTGGATGAGAATGACACATAAAAAATGGATTTTAAGGAGGATGGAACATTTGAATGAAAATTTAAGTGTGGAGATCAATTAAGTCTGTGGTTGTAGCTTAGTTTTATAAATAATGGTTCTGTATGGTGGTTAGGAGAGAAGAATTAGAAGAGTTGACGATGGGGGTGCCTGGGTGGCTGAGTCCATTAAGCTCCTGACTCTCGATTTCGGCTCAGGTCATGATCCCAGGGCAGTGGGATCTAGCCCCGCATGAGGCTCCATGCTGAGTGTGGAGCCTGCTTGGGATTCTCTCTCTCTCTCGCTCTCTTTCTCTCTCTCACTCCTTCCCTCCCCCCCTCCCTCCCTCTGTCCCCCTCCCCTGCTCGCTCACTCTCTCCAAAAAAAATAAAAAAAAAAAAAAAAAAAAAAAGAAAACCAATAGTTGATGATGGATTGGAGATGGGTAGTAAGGGAAAGAGCATGAAAATGTTTTTTGATTTTTGTGGTAAGAGAATATGTTGAAAATAAGTTGGGTTATTGAGAGGTAGATTTGGTGTTCAACCGAAAAATAATCAGGAACAGTTTTGAGTCCTATACTAGATTATGTTGATAATAATAGCAAAATTTTGTGGGTGCTACTTTGTGCCAGACGCTGTTTTGAGCTTTCCGAGTATCATCTTCCTTTGATTATCCCTGTTTTTTAGATGAGGGAACTGAGATTCAGAGAGATTTAATTTGCCTGATGCCACACAGCTAATAAGTGGCAGGTCAGTATTGACAAAGTCAGTCATTAAATTTTAACTGAGCATATGTTTCATGCCAGGCACTGTGGTAACTGTTGGAGGTTCACAGTTGACAAGCAAATCTAAAGGTCAGGCCTGGGCCATTTTATTTTATTAAAAACAATTTTTTTTTTTTTTTTAACATTTATTCAGTTTTGAAAGAGAGAGACAGAATGTGAATGGGGAAGGGGCAGAGAGAGGGAGACACAGAATTTGAAGCAGGCTCTAGGCTCCAAGCTGTAAGCACAGGGCCTGATGCAGGGCTCGAACTCACTGATGGCAAGATCATGACCTGTGCTGAAGTCAGCTGCTTAACCGACTGAGCCACCCAGGCACCCCTGGCCTGAGCCATTTTAAAATAAATTGTCAGGAATTAATAGAAGAGAGACAGTGAAGGGAGAGAAGAAGAGGAGTTGGAGAGACTTTTGTAGATCTTGAAGAATATACTGTTTTGGAAAACTTAGGATAGAAATAGAGAAAGTAGTCAACAACATGTGTAGCTGAGAGACTCTGACGAACCATTGAGTTAAGTCAGGAAAAAAGTTATGTGAATTTAGTCTCAAAAACCAGAATGAAGATACTAAGGTATAAGCTGGTAGTTACTCATATTTAGTGGCAAGTTACTCATATTTAGTGGCTCTGTACAAACTTAAAATATGGTGTACAGATTCATAGGAAAGATGTTGGTATGTTCCTTTCTAATATTTTAATCTTTGGCTGGTAAGATCATGGGTGGCTTAAAAATGCTCATATTCTTTGTATTTTCCCAGTTTAAGTACATGGGCATTACTTAATATATGGGGGAAAAGTCATTCTACTGAAATGAGCTAATAGGAAATATGTGGGTGAGCTAGTCTGAACTATGTTTCGGACAGAGGAAAAGATGGCCTTATTTCAGTGTATACTGCTGCATGTGAGATACTTTGGTAGACACTTTCCTGTCTTGGAAGTGACTAGACACATCCTGAAACTGTACGTACTGAAAGATGGCATTTGTTTAATCTGAGGGATCAGGTTACTAAATCACCTTGAGGCTTGGAGATACGGTCTTGGCTCTTCTGAACTCTGAATGTTGTTCTTTTAAGGTTTAATACATGAATTTAAGGTTAACCAAAGCAAACCACTCACTTGAGTGAATCATTTCAACTGTGTCTTTTGGACTTTACACCCTTTCCTCTTCACACACATTGGTTCTGTAGTTCCTCTCTTCTAGTGGGGTTGTAATGGGCTTAGAGTTTCAGTTCAGTAAGACAGTATGAAAGTGCTGAATTTACATGTAACCAATTTAACTTAAAATTTGTCATTGTTTTCTGTTCCCAATTTAAAGAAGAAAAGAGATGAATTTCAAGACAATAAAATAAGCTTTTCTTATCAAATAATTATTCAAAAGCAAACTAGTAGGATTTGCCCCAGGATTACTACAGGTTTATTCTGATCTCTGCAATGGAGATGGAATAATCTTATAAGTCAAGAAGAACAGGGTCTAGTTTTTAGTTTAATTTGGCCCATAGGGATCATGGGAGGAAATATAATATTTCATCTGGGTATCGTACTGTTCCTTTACTTAAATTATTACCTTTAGCTCTCTACAGTTCTCCAAAGTGGATAGCCTATTACAGATGAGAGAATGAGGCTCAGAGAAGTTAGTAACTTACTTTCCAAAGGTTGGAGAGCTAGGAGGAGAGCTGAGATTCAAACCTTGCTTTGTGAAACTCCAAATCTCATGCATGTAAGATCAAGGGCAAGAAATACTTATTTATATTAATAACTACAATTGAAAAAAATGCCACATAGCCTTAGGTCTTCAGTAACTGTTACGTTAGAAGATGGGACTGTTGCTCTGTGTGTCCTGTGACACTGGCTCTTAAATGATGGTGATTATTGTGTGTCTTTTAAGGGTGCATTATATTACCTTTAGAGGTGTATGTTTTCATATTTTAGTAGTTTTTTGAAATGAAGGTGTAATTTACAGTGTTTATTTTAAAATGTTTATATGGGGCGCCTGGGTGGCTCAGTCGGTTCAGTGTCCAACTTTGGCTCAGGTCATGATCTCAACAGTTTGTGAGTTTGATATTTTTGATATCCATGTCAGGCTGTGTGCTCAGAGCCTGGATCCTGCTCCGGATTCTGTGGCTCCCTCTCTCTCTGCCTCTCCGCCACTTGTGCTCTGTCTCTCTCTGTCTCAAAAACAAATAAACGTTAAAAAAATTAAAAAATAAAATGTTTATGCAATGGATACTATCTTTTTTTTTTTAATTTGACCATCTAATTGTCTCTGTTAAATGGTTCATGGGACGCCTGGGTGGCTCAGTTGGTTAAGCATCTGACACTTGATTTTGGCTCAGGTCATGATCTCATGGTTTGTTAGTTTGAGCCCCACATAGGGCTCTGCACTGATAGCATGGAGCCTGTTTGGGATTCTCTGTCTTCTCTCTCTGCCCCTCCTTCTCTCTCTCTCTCTCTCTCTCTCTCTCTCTCTCTCTCTCTCTCTCTC